>NW_007258032.1:1189334-1200455 GCF_000164805.1 Carlito syrichta | reverse complement strand
TCTCGCTGCCCAGGCGGGTCTCGAACCCGCGGGCTCAGGCAATCTACTCACCTCAGCCTTTCAAAGGCGTGGGATTACAGGCTGAGCCACCGAGCCCGGCGTTCCTCTTCTTTAACAGGGAAACTTCAGCATAGAGAGCTCAGGTAACCGCCCAAGCACACAGCTAGTAAGTGACTTGACTAAGCTTCCATTCATGGTCCTCTGTCACCAAGGTTTTTCCTGTTTATACCATGCTCTCTACTGATTGTATTGCTCCAAAAGCACCACTTTTAGCCTGTGGACCAACATATTAAATGGAGATGTTTTGCATCGCCCATTGGTTTGCCTGATTGGTTGAGCTTGGGAGTAGTTGGCCAGCATGTCCATACATAGTTTTGTCAAGTGTCTTCAGGAATGTGAGAATAGCAGCTCTTCTTGCTGCCAGCATGGCAGGAGGGCCTAGGCCCAGGTTGTCCAGAAGCTGTGCCAAATTAGGTTAAGTTAAAAGGGGGGAGGTAGGGAGAGACTGGAGTTTAGCTCTATTTTATGCCGTTTAGAATTAGAAACTTGATTATGAAGAACCCATTCCTGCCAATTTGTTTCCAGGAGTTGTTCTGTAATAACAGCTCCAGGGACCATTACCAACCTGAAATCAATATTGAGCTTTTACAACTTGGACGAGAGATGTTTGATGAAGTGGAATCAAAGCTTGACAGTAGATCATTAAGTGTTACCAATATTCCTCAACTGTTGTTAACCATTTCGTCAGTTGTTTGATCATGACAACAGTAATGATCCCTAATACAATGGTTGTCCATCAAGCCTGTCTCTCCCCAGACAGTCTACTTAATCAAGAACTCTAAAGTGGCATTTCCTGGGGAGAGTTGGCAGAGTCCCCAGGAGGCTCCCAGATGGCTCTGTAATCTGGAGGAGAGAGAGGGTTGCCCTGTTTGTATAGTATATACTAAAACGGTTCCATAAGCTAACATCAGTCAGTCACTTTGCAAGGAGGCCAGAACATCACCCTAAAAGAGCATGCACATCATTCTGGAGGGAAAACGGCATCTTTCAAGGAGGCGCTTCCCCTGAAGGTGATTATTAAGAACCGTTGATGCAAAGGGTTACTTAAACCTGGATGGAGAAAGTGGGGCAATTCCCAAAACTAGAATTGGGAAATGTGTAGCTCATCAGGCAGTGGCAAGAGCATGTGCCTCCCCAACACCTCTGCTCCAAGCTATAGAATGACCAGGTCTGGGTGCCCTATTGGTACAGACAGCCAAGGTCAGGTGCCTTCCTCAAGTCTACAGCAGCAATAGCAACAACTGGTGCTTTCTGGATGAGTCTGCATTGGCTCCATTTTGGCATTCTTTTTTTTTTTTTTGAGTTGGAGTCTCACTCTGTTGCCCAGACTGGAGTGCAGTGGTCGCTCCCGGCCACCGCAGCCTTGACTTGCTGGGCTCTGGCGATCCTTCTGCCTCAGCCTTCTGAGTAGCTGGAATTACAGGTGCGCGCTACCACGCCCGGCTAGTTTTTGTTTATTTATTGTAGAAATGAGGTCTTGCCAAGTTGCCCGGGTGGGTCTCAAACCCGTGGGCTCAGGCAATCCACTCACCTCAGCCTCCCAAAGATGCGAGATAACAGGCTGAGCCACCGAGCCCGGCTTCATTTTAGCATATTTTATTGGCTTCTGTTTGGGATGCAGCTTTCAAACTCTGCTGATTTTTGTTTTTGTTTGTTTGTTTGTTTGTTTTTCCTATTTCAAACTATCTTTGTCAAAACCAAGAATTCTGTCCTCAGCCCTCTGGTCACTCCTGGGTGGCTGCTTTAATACTATGATATTTGGTAAATGAGCCACGGGGTATGAGGCCTCCTCCCAAGTCCTGGAGCTGAGTGTCCCAGGTCCCAGGACCATAACCAGCCCATGCTTGCTCCACTGTGGCCTCTGTCTGCTGCTTCTGGCCAACCCAGGGCCCATATGTGAGGAGCAGGTTTTCCTGCTCCCAACTGACCAGTCTACTGCTTCTTCTGACCACTCACTCCTCCAGGATAGTGTGAGGGTCAGGGTTAGGGTGAGGATTCGAATTGGGGGGAGTGGGGAGGGTGGAGTTTGGGTTGGGGTGAGGGTTAGGGATGGGGTTAGAATAAGACCCAGAGTTGGGTTGTGGTTTATGTGTTCTCCTCTCCCGAACTCTAAAGAGTAAAGTTCTCTGTCTCCTTCTCTCTGTATTTCCATCCTTCAGACCTTCTTTCTCTGTTTGCCATTCTATTTCTCCTCTTCTTCTTGGTCTCTTTCTCTGACACACACACACACACACACACACACACACACACACACACACACACACACACCCCCACACACACCCAGTGTTTGTTGACCTGTCCTTACTAGGCCCCTTCCAGACATGCCCGCAGTCGCTGGCTTTTTTTGTAGGAAGCAATGGCCCTGTGTCTCTAGGACAAGGTCTTCAGGACAAAGGTAGATGGAGGATGTTGTGCTCAGCTGCTTCCAGTGTGACCCTGGAGGGAGTGCACCCACAGAGGCTGCCTGCTGAGTCTCCCTAGTCCCACCCACCCCCCCCAAGTTCACTTTGACCCCATGTCAGGGCTGGGTATAAGGCCATCTGAGGTCCCCTGAGCCCCACCAGCTCCTCTCTGCAGGGTACCATCATTTTACCCAACCTGGCCTCCGTGCTCTATGACCCTGAGTGCTGGGAGACTCCTCGACAATTCAACCCCGGCCACTTCCTGGACAAGAATGGAAATTTTGTGGTCAATGAGGCCTTCCTGCCATTCTCTGCAGGTAGTAGGCACAGTGCTGGGTCCTGGGTGAGGCTTGGGGGTGTGGTGGGATAGACACAGGGACAGCTGCCACCCTTTGACCTTTCTCTCTTGCTTCCAGGGCATTGGGTGTGCCCAGGGGACCAGCTGGCTCGAATGGAGCTCTTCCTGATGTTTGCCACCCTCCTCAGGACTTTTTGGTTCCAGCTGCCAGAGGGAAGCCTGGGACTCAGGCTGGAGTACATCTTTGGTGGCACCCTGCAGCCCCAGCCCCAGGAGATCTGTGCAGTGCCCCGCCTGGGCAGCCCAATTACTAGGGAGGAAGACCTGTAGCCAGCTGGGAGTCTGGTGGCCTGTCCTCCACGAAGTCCTTCCTCGGTCTCTCTTGGCTTCTGCATCATTAGAAAAGAGGAAGAACAGGGGTTACTCGTTGGCCCATGGATGACATTGGAGAGTAGACTTACAAGGATTCTGCAAAAATAGCTGTTTGGATAACTCAGCCCTTAGATTAGTTATGCTTTGTCAGGGAAGGACTTCAGGTTAGTTGCGTTTGAGGTTAAATCAGTCCACAAAGTACTTTTTTGTGCGTCAAGCCTCACAAGGGAGCAGCTAAGTAAGTTCAGAGGGAAAGGCAAACTTTCAAGCAAAACTATCCATGTGATGCATGCAAATACCATGAACGCTGGAACGAATAAGCCAGAAAAATGGAAAACTTATTTTCTGCCTTCTCCTGCCCTCTCCTGACCAGAGAGAAGAAGTGCAGGTCCCTGGAGCCCTAAATCAGGAAAGCTCTCCCCCAGTTTCTAATAGGCAAAGCCAGCAGCCCATGTACTTGTCCCCTGGAAAACCTCCACAAAGGTCCCCCTTCACTTTCCCCACAAGAGTTCCCAAGTTTTGAAACATTGAATCTTCAGACAAGTCTTGTTTATTACTGAAGAATGACTTGCATTAAGGAAATGCTAATTAAAATAAAAATAAGATATCATTACACTCCAATTAGAATTGCTGAAAACAAAAGTCTGACAATCCCAAGTGCTGGAAAAGGTGCGGAGCAGCTGGAACTCTCACACACTGCTAATGGGAATGTAAAATGGTGTCACCACGTTGGAAAACAGTTTGGCAACTTTTTGGTAAACTTAAATGTCATACCACACAGCCCAGCCATGCCACTCCTAGGTATTTTTTACCCAAAAGAAATGAAAATACAACTGAATACTATATGATTTCACTTCTGCGATATTCTTGAAAAGGCAAAACTATAAGGACAGAAAAGTGGTTGCTGGGGTCTAGTAGCAGGGTTATGGATTGACTCTAAAGGGACATAGGGAACTTTCTGAGGTCATGAAAATGTTCTATGTCTTGACTGTGGTGATGGTTACATGACTGTATATGTCAAAATTCAGGCAATTGTACATTTTTAAAAGGTAGATGTTATTGTATACAAATCAAGTCTCAATAAATTTGGACTTTAAAAAGGATTTGTCTTTTCTTCCTTATGGTATTAAAAGATGTAGATATGAATAAACCAGTGTTGCTAAGTAATACGGATAGTCATCATTACCATGACATTGGGCTGAGAGGATTCCAGACAGAGGTGAGAAAATTTGATGTATTAATTAGCCTCTGGCCTTTCTGCAGGCAAATGCACAAGTTCCTCGAGGCTTTTTGAAATCTTGAAGCTTTCTCATAGATACCCTGTTTTCTGTGTGGAACTGTACCCAGCGCCTAAGGAGTCCAGGAGATCCCGCTGAGAGGTGGCAGCTGTTTGTGATCAGGGCAGGCTCAAGGGAAGAGAAAACAGAGTCAGGCTCGAATTCCACTGCTTCTTGCCTCCCTTGACCCTGTTGGTCCCCTCCCTGTTAGAGCCCCTGTGTGGAGCTTCAGGCACCCTTCTAACACCCACCCCACCACCACCTGGCTTTCTCACTGCGATCCTGCCTAGCCCTCTGCTTGTTATTCCATTCAAAGGACAACTTCTCCAGGACTTTGGTGTTGGTTGAAACCCCGGTTCTGCTCTCAATAGCCCAACTATGAGCTGCGTGAGTTTCCTTCCTTGTCAAGTGGAGCTCTCCCTTAGGACTGTTCTCAGCACAGAACCTTGCACAGGATAATTGCTCTGTATATACTGGTGGGGCTGTTTCTCCATACTACATCCAAAAGCACTCTTTGTTTATGGCCCTAAAATAAAATAACAACGATGAGAGGCACCCCTCCCCTGTGCACGGGCTTCCCTTTCAGTTTCTAACTATTATCTCTTACTGATGTGATGATAGTTAGAAAGTGTTGAGAGTCAACCATGTGCTAGCAAGTGAACTGGTTACCTAACATAGTCATTTAATCATCAACTGACAAGATAGACATAATTATCTAAACGTATAGGAATGAGAGTCAGAATCTTGCCCAGAAACAAAGAGTTAAAAAGTGTCAGAATATCAATAAGCCTTGGTTCCCTCATCTACAAAGTGAAGATAATAAAACTAACTAATTGATTAAGATGAATTAAGTATAATAATGCAGCCAAAAGACCTAGCACAGTCCTGCTGGACACCAAGTGTCCAATAAATGGCCAGATACCAAATGATCCTTACCTGCATCACAGGCAGCACACCCTAAGAGAACCTTCCACTCTGCCTTGGCTGACTGACCTCTGGCTGTCTCCTGAGGACATGGCTTCGCCTGCAGCCTCTGAATGAAGGCTGCTTGTTTCTTTTGTGTCTGTTCAGGTTCTGACCGGAAACAGCCCCCCTCACTCAGATTGAGCAGGGAGGAGAGTTTAAAAGCAGAGAGCACAGAAACCAATGCAGGTGACCCAAGGACGAAAAAAGTGGGAAGGACGCGTGCTCTAAACTATGTTTCTTCCATGCTCCAGTCTCCTGTTTGTGTCTGTGACTGGCTGAGCCTAGCAGGCAGAAAGGAACGCACTGATGTGCTCCGTAAAGTTCTCCCTCCAGGGCCCTGCGGCAGCAGGTGATCCAGAGGGGGAAGCAGGGGACATTCAGCTTGTCCCAGCACCTCCTCCCTTGGGTTCTGGAGGTGGGCCACATCTTCCTCATGCCCTAAGGATTCTTCCAGATTACTTGTCCTGAGACCACGTTGAGCGTGTGTTTCTCCTCTACTGAGACTCTGGCCTGGATCTGCAGCACCTCTTCAAGCATTGCTAATTGCCTTCTGGCCACCTCTTCTCCTTCACAGAAATCTCAGGATTCCATAAGGTCCTTGCCATCACCCTCATGACCCCAAAGTCACATGAGCAGCCAAGTGAATAGCCAGGACTCAGTTTCTGGTCTTCCCATCTTGAATGATATCCAGTCTCAATCCTTTTCAGACATCAGCTGCTGTATGACCACACTGAGGTTCTTGTCATCACCCATAAAAGCTCACTCTCTGAAACTGTAAATTCACAGATCCTTATCGAGACCTATGAAGGGTCCAATATATTACTATACTGGAGGACTAACAGGTTAGCCAGGCATAGTTTTTATTTATTTATTTATTTTTGAGTTGGAGTCTCACTCTGTTGCCCAGGCTGGAGGGCAGTGGCACACTCACAGTCACTGCAGCCTCGACCTGCTGGGCTCAGGCGATCCTTCTGCTTCAGCCTTCCAAGTAGCTGGAACCACAGGCATGTGCCATTTTTCTTGATTTATTGTAGAGATGAGGTCTCACCAAGTTGCCCAAGCTAGTCTCTCAAACCTGTGGGCTTAGACAATTCTCTCACTTCAGCCTCCCAACGTGCTGGGATTTACAGGTGTAAGCTACCATGCCTAGCTAATAAATGAAAAATTTGGAAGGGCTTCCCACAGATACTTGGTCTCCAGTTTTTTTATTTTGTTTTGTTTTCCCCATAGAACAAGCCTTACCTCTCCTGGGAATTTATGGGTAGGCATTATTTGCCCACACACATTAACCTATCTTGTCAGGATAGGAGCTTTATAGACTTTTGCCTTAGACATTTCAAGACACTTTAGTCCCAGAATGTGTTAAAGGAAAACATCACTGGTGTATTTTCTTCACCCCCCCCCCCTTGTCTTTCATCTCCAAACCTGCCATTCTAAACTCCACTATGATTAAAAAAAAAATTGCCAGTCAGCTTCCTACTGAGTCCTATCAAAAGAGGAACTAGGAGGGAAGGGAAAAGGGGACTTCATTCTTGTTTCTTTGCTGTTCCTGCCAGTGTTGTCCCAGCAGTGGCACTTGATGCTAGCCTCCACATTCGTTAAACTCTTCTAGAAGCAGACTTATTGGGCCATTTCAGAGGTGCCAGCAACAACTGGGAGATATTTGCTTCTCAAAGGACTGCACACCCATTCTGTAGAGTCCATTATCCTCCATGCCACGAGCTCCTATGTTCTGGTACCCACAATTCTTCCCTTTTGTTTGAGGTTTTTTAAAAGTTAGATTAGAAAATATAGTTTATTAAAAACTAAGAAAGAAAGAGGGAGAGAGAGGAGATTCACCTCCCTAAGTTAGGGGAGGGGGCCAAAGCCAGGAAACATAGTTCAGTCATAGGTCAAAGAGCACATGGCCACACCATAGCTTACTAAGGCCCTGAGTTTTGAAGATGGTAGCACTTCCTGCAGTTATCACCGTTGGGTTATCTCAGGGTTCCCTTTTGCTCTAACACCTGTGTGACCAGGTCCCTATAGAGAGTACCTTCTGTCGAAATACTTATTGTGGTCTTTGTTTTCTAAACTAGACCCTGATCAATTGCTCAGTAGAACCTACATTTACCTAGTAGATATGATTGAGTAGGGAGCAGAGCTCTCCTCCTGATCCTGGGTTCAGGAAAGTCCATAGTCAGTCAGTCTAACCTGAAACAAAAAGAGACATTCAAACTTTTTATGGGTCTTAAGAGATGGAGAGGAATGATAAACAATGAATAGACTCAATGTATGACCCCCCAACTGAGAGAGAGCTTTCTGAACTGCAGTCTCAGGGACACAGCCGAAGTATGGAAGTCTGGCACCACAGAAGTCAAGTGGAAGAGAAATGTAAAGACAAGGACCTGGACACCCCACTCGCCCATCCTTCCCCTGTCCCCTTCCTCTCTCTTCCTCTCCTCCCCCATGAACTCAGGGTTCATAAAGCATCAAGTCCTGTCAAAACAAGGCAAAATATTCTGGAAAAAGAAAATCAGACTCAAAAATTTAGTCATAATTGTTTATTTTTATCTGTGAACAGGAAGAAGAAATGGGTAAACATACAGCACTGGCTTGGCTCCCAAGTCTTTTTACTTTTCTTGCATTTCCTGCCAATGAATCTTCAGTCTTTTTAATTCTTTTTTTTTTGTTTTGAGCCTGAGTCTCATTCTGTCTCTTAGGCTGGAGTGCAGTGGCATGCCCTTGGCCACCACAGCCTTGACCTGCTGGGCTCAGGCGATCCTTTCGCCTCAGTCTTCCAAGTAGTTGGAACCACAGGTGTGCGCCACTATGCCTGGCTAATTTTTCTTGATTTATTGTAGAGATGAGGTCTCGTCAAATTGCCCAGGCTGTTCTCAAACCTCTGATCTCAGGAAACCCTCTGGCCTCAGCCTCCCAAAGTGCTGGGATTATAGGCATGAGCCACTGTACCTGGCTGAACTGTCGCTTATTAAGGAATAATTTTGTCAGGGCCTGTGCCAAGTGCTCTATACAAATTATTTAACTTTTCATAGCTACTCTGATGGTTACATTATGATTTCCATTTACCAATTAAGAAAGTGAGGTAATTTTAGGCTGGGCGCAATGGCTCATGCTTGTAATCCCAGTAAACTTTGGGAGGGCTGGGCGGGAGGATCTTGAGACCAGGAGTTTGAGATCAGCCTGGGCAATATAGTGAGATCCTGCCTCTATAATAATTATTAATTTATTTTTTGAGTCGAAGTCTCACTCTGTTGTCCAGGCTGCAGGGCAGTGGCACGCCGTTCACAGCCACCACAGCCTTGACCTGCTGGACTCAGGCAATCCTTCCACCTCAGCCTTCCAAGTAGCTGGAACTATAGGCACCCACCACCACTCCCAGCTAATTTTTTGATTTAGTGTAGAGATGAGGTCTCACCAAGTTGCCAGACTGGTCTCGAACCCATGAACTCAGGCAATCCTCTCACCTCAGCCTCCCAAAGTGCTGGGATTGTAGGCGTGAGCCACTGTGCCCGGTCTAATAATTATTTTTTTGAAAAAATTAAAAAAATAAAATAAAGTAAGATCATGAAAGCTACTCCCAAGGTCATACAGGTAGAGACCCAGGTAAGGTCATTACACGATCTTGTTTCATCTGAAACTCATGCAAAAGTTACTAGTCCTATAGTTCAGTTTCTTATAGGTTAAATGTCTGTGGGCTAACCAAGTTATTTAAAAGCCATTTAAAAGCACTTTAATGACTTGGTTAGCCCACAGACATTTAATCTATAAATGTGGGCCCAGGGACAGATTTGGCCCATGGGGTATGGTCTGCAGACCAGGGCTTTCAGCTGAGATCCTGGGATGTTCAACAGGGCTCTTTTCCATTAGGTCTTGGATTCTAATCATTTGTCACATCAGCACAATGAACCTCATGACAACTCCTCTCTGCTTTAGCTTTTAGCCTCTGCTCTGTACAATTTCAAAACTCTGCAATTATCCTGATGGGAAAATCAGTCTCATGGTTTATGATACATCTCCAACGCTGTCACTCCAACAGCAGGAGATGGCCCACAGCTCTGCCAGTTGCTGTTCTTTTTTATTATTTACTTTTTTTTGAGTCAGAGTCTCACTCTGTTGCCCATGCGGGAGTGCAGTGGCATGCCTATGGCCACTGCAGCCTTGACCTGCTGGACTCAGACGGTCCTGCTGCCTCAGCCTTCCAAGTAGCTGGAACTATAGGCATGCACCATCACGCCCGGCTAATTTTTTGATTTATTGTAGAGATCGGGGTCTTGCCAAGTTACCCAGGCTGGTCTCGAACCCCTGGGCTCAGACAATCCTCTCACATTGGCCTCCCAAGGTGTCCAGGAGTGTGCCACTGCCCTCCAGCCTGGACAACAGAGTGAGACTCCACTCAAAAAAAAAAAAAAATGTAGGCAGTGCTCAGTGGCTCAGCCTGTAATCCCAGCACTTTGGGATGCTGAGGCGAGTGGATTGCCAGAGCCTGCGGGTTCAAGACCAGCCCGTATTGACTGCAAAGCCTAAAATATTTATTATCGGGTCCTTTAGAGACAAAGTTTGCTGATCCCTAGGTTACATGGGCTTAAGATGGTTAAGAAAGAGTGTTCCACTAACTATAGTGACTTTTTTTAAAGTTGGAAAACTACAGGAATTAGTAATCTATAGCACTAATAAACTAGCAAAGCTAAAAATATCTTCAGCACCAACATACCTTAGATATGGAGACCTGGCTTCTTGTACAACTTCAGGTTGTGATGCTGACCCAAACTGAGATTTAGGTGACAAACACCTTTCCAAAAAAGTGTAAACCAAAGTTTAAATGCTTTGAAAGACAGGTAGTATGTACCCAATATATTAAATCCAGATTAACTGGTTATGTTTAAGATGCCTATTTGCTGCTTGGTTGATTTATCAGAGCGTATTCATCTCCTTGCCACAGGTATTTTGTTTTAGCTCCAGGACAAAACTTAAATGATTGAATATTGATACTTCTGTGAAAAATAGTAGAAAAGGAAGTAAGGGTCAAATCCAAATATTTTTGAATTCTTGAAAAATTTAACAAGGCAGAGAGCATTAAAATAATGAAAGACTGTATATTGTTCCCAAAAGTAATGAAAATGACACTTTAAGCCAGGAGAGAGAATATGTTAGTTTCTTCTTTATGCTAGAAACCCTGGCTGGGCCAGGCTCGGTGGCTCAGTCTATAATCCCAGCACTTTGGGAGGCCGAGGTGAGTGGATTGTCTGAGCCCGCGTATTCGAGACCCGCCTGGGCAACTTGGCGAGACCTCATCTCTACAATAAATCAAAAATTAGCCGGGCGTGGTAGCACGCACCTGTAGTTCCAGCTACTTGGAAGGCTGAGGCGGAAGGATCACTGGAACCCAGCAGGCTAGAGAAGTTGGGACTACAGGCATGCATCACCATCCCAGGCTAATTAAAAAAAATTTTTTTTGTAGAGACAGGGTCCTACTACATCGCTCAGGCTGGTCTCAAACTCCTGACCTCAAGGGATCTTCCTGCCTTAACCTCCTAAAAGTATTGGGATTACAGGTGCGAGTCACCAAACTCAGTCTTGTATATTTTCAAAACTGTAAAATATTCAAACATTCACATAACTGTGCTTAAAAATGGCAGAACTCTCCCAAAATGTTGGTTGTTTTCAATCGATGTTAACTTTGGATAATTTTCTTTTTTTGAATTGGAGTCTCACTCTGTCACCCAGACTGGAGTGCAGTGGCTGC
>NW_007258032.1:1186028-1189314 GCF_000164805.1 Carlito syrichta | reverse complement strand
CCACTCTCCTCAGCCTCCCAAAGCGCTGGGATTACAGGCTGAGCCACTGAGCCCGGCCTGCCTTGGGTAATTTTCAAAGAACAGCTAGGTATTTTTATCTTTGTAATCAAAGAAAAAAAATGGGGTGGGTATGGTGGTTCATGCCTGTAATCCTAGCAGTTGGGGAGGCCAAGGCAGGAGGACTGCTTGAGGCCAGGATTTTGAGACCAGCCTAGGCAACATAGTGAGATCTTGTCTTTATAAAAAATTTAAATGGCTGGGTGCAGTGTCTCAAGCCTGTAATCCCAGCACTTTGGGAGGCTGAGGAAAGAGGATTGTCTGAACCCAGGGGTTCAGACCAGCCTGAGAAACTTGGTGAGACCTCGTCTCTACAATAGACTTTTAAAAATTAGCTGAGCGTGGTGGCATACACCTGTGGTTCTAGCTACTTGGAAAGCTGAGGCAGAAGGATCACCTGAGTCCAGCAGATCAACGCTGGGGTGGCCATGAGTGTGCCACTGCACTCCAGCCTGGGTGATAGAATAAGACTCTGACTCAATAATAAAATAAAATATTTAAAAATCAAAATTTAGCCAGGTATGGTGGTGCATGCCTGTAGTCCCAGCTACTTGAAAGGCTGAGGCAAAAGAATTGCCTGAGCCCAGGAAGTCAAGGTTGTGGGAAGCTGTGATTGTGCCATTGCACTCCAGCTTGGGTGAAAGTGAGACCCTGACTAAAAAAAAAAAAAAGTCTTATTACAAATAATATGCAAAACTATAAGTTACATTGTATCAAAAGTACCAAAGAGAAGCATAAGGAAAAAGAAAATCTAGACAAAGATCTTATATAAAAAAAAAAAGAATATCCTCTTATAGGCAAACAAGAGTATCAAAGTCGACTTAGTAATATCAACCTAACTACTTACTCTCTAAACTTTTCAGAACAAAAACCACCTTTTAAGTTAATAAGAGAAAAACAGAAGTACAGGTTTAGTCTCATTAATTTTATTTCCCAAGACTGTATAATTCCTTCTGCCAAGTTGCCCAGGCAGGTCTCGAACCCCTGGGCTCAGGCAATCCTCTTGCCTCTGCCTCCCAAAGTGCTGGGATTACAGGCGTGAGCCACCACACCCAGCTCAATTTACATCCACAGGAGACACTGTATCCATTAAGCAATCACTCCCCATTCCAGGGGTTCGAGACTAACCTGGGCAACTCGGCAAGACCTCATCCCTACAATAAATCAAAAAATTAACTGGGCTTGGTGGCACGCACCTATGGTTCCAGCTACTTGGTAGGATGAGGCAGAAGGATAGCTTGAGTCCAACAGGTCGAGGTTGTGGTGGTCATGAGTGTGCCACCATGCTTAGCTAATTTTTTGATTTATTGTAGAGATGAGGTCTCGCCAAGTTGCCCAGGCTGGTCTCTCAAACCCATGGACTCAGACAATTCTCTCGCTTCAGCCTCCCAAAGTGCTGGGATTATAGGCATGAGCCACCGCTCCTGACCCTGACGTAGTTTTATAGGTGCTCGTAGAAAACACAAGACTTGACCAGGCTCGGTGGCTCAGCCTGTAATCCCAGCATCTTGGGAGGCCAAGGTGAGTGGATTGCCTGAGCCTGTGGGTTCGAGATCAGCCCGGGCAACTTGGCGAGACCTCATCTCTATAACAGACAAAATTTAGCCAGAAGCGGTAGTGCGCGCCTGTAGTTCTGGCTACTTGGGAGGCTGAGGTGGAAGGATTGCTGGAGTCCAGAGGGTTGACACTGGGGTGGCCATGAGTGTGTCACTGCACTCCAGCCGGGGCGACAGAGTGAGACTCCAACTCAAAAAAAAGAAAATACAAGACTCCTGGATCAAAAATGAAGAGCGATTTATACTCACAACAGTAGCATTAGCCAGATTATCAGAATTTTTGTGTTGGTTCCTTGAGTGCCCACTTCCATGGAGCAAGGTGAAGAGGGCTTGAATGACGCTTGCACACTCCATGAGTTGCATTATAGAGAGGAATGCTGAGTTTAGGAGCCAGAACCTTTTCTACTGGGCTGTATGCATGCCTGTACTCTGCAGGGCAATACTATCTTTCTTCCAAGGTTATAAACAACCACTGCCCTTAGTTCTGGAGGGAAATATTAGCTCTGCCTTCCAAGATTGCTCACTTGTTTACTCAAAAAACTTACTATAAAACAGTAGATTCCCCAATTCAGTGTTCTTTAGTTGAGATGCAAATCCATTGTATGTTCAGCATTTATCTGGCTCATGGCATTGCCGCCGTGGGACTTGGAGAACAAGGGGAACCCATACAGATATGATGCTCATGATGCTTGCTGTGCTGTGATAATAAAGCCTTTGTCTCTGACCCAAGAATCTCCTGTCTTTTAGCTTGTAGACAGGGAAAGAATCAAATCCCAGATTTGACACTGATGGTATAGTCAAAGTGAATTGATTTTAGTTTCTCAAACAAGTCATGTCCTGGGAGTTATCCTAAATGTTATTCTATCTGCCTGGAACATTTCAGTACTTCTCTTTTCTTGGTGACCTCCATCAGTTTCTCTGGGATGCCTTCTCCCCAAGCCTCCCCCTCTTCTATCCCCTGATGGGTCCTACCACCCTCCTTTAAATTCCCACAGAATTTATGCTGCTCTGATCATAGCAGCTATGATTCTCTGTTCATAGCACTTTTCACAGTGTTTTGTTATTGCCTATTTATTTACTTGCTCTTTTCTCTTTCAATGTAGTAGAATCTTTGTGAAGTCAGAAACAACGTCTTCTAAATTATATTCCCAGATTTAGCCTATCGCCTGACATACTGTTGGTGTTCAAGTATCTGTGGAATTAATGAGGTGCTATTGTAGAGATATGCAAAAAGCAGTATAAAGTACAAAGGAAGGGCATCTAAGTCAGAGTGCAGGTCTGGGGAAGGCCTCCGAGAAGGCCTGACATTTGAGGTTGATCTGAAGGACAAGGTGGTCAGGTAGGTTGAGAAGGGGGAGACAGGAAAGGTGTTTTAGGCAGTGAGAATAGTAACAATAGATGGTGCCTTGGAGAAACTACCAGTTTCTCCAAGGTCAGGGGATGGAGTGAGTGGCAGGAAATAAAGCTGACAGGCAGGCAAGGGCTGAATCTTTAAGAAGTTTGAATTTTATTCAGAAATTCCAATTTTCAGGCTGAGCTTGGTGTCTCATGTCTGTAATACTAGCGCTTTGAGAGGCTGAGGTGGGAGGATTACTTGAGCCCAGGAGTTCGAGACCAGCCTGGACAACTTAGCAAGACCTTGTCTACAAACATTTTTTTTTTTTTTGAGTTGG
>NW_007258032.1:1178309-1185697 GCF_000164805.1 Carlito syrichta | reverse complement strand
GAACCCGCTGGCTCAGGCAATCCACTCACCTCAGCCTCCCAAAGGCACGGGATTACAGGCTGAGCCACTGAGCCCGGCTGTCTACAAACATTTTTTTAAAAAATTAGCTGAGTGTAGTGAGCATGCCTGTAGTCCCAGCTACTATGGAGGCTGAGACAGAAGGATCGCCTGAGCCAAGGAGGTGGAGGCTGTAGTGAACTCAAGCTGATAGAGACTCCAACTCAAAAAAAAATTAAAAAATTTAAAAAGATAAAAAAATCCTGATTTTCATTTCAGGCTTGCACTTTGTTAAAGGTATGGAGTGCATCCTCTTACATATGTCACGTGGAAGAAAAGAGTAGTAAGTTAAGAAAGCTTGGTTTGAGCCAGTCATGGTAGCCAACACCTGTAATCCCTACACCTTGGGAGGCCAAGGCGGGAGGATCGCTTGAGGCCAGGAGTTCGAGACCAACCTGGGTAACAGAGAGAGACCCCCCCTCCCACCAAAATAAAAACTAAAAATTGGCCAGGTGAGTTGGTGCACCTGTAGTCCCAGCTACTCGGGAACTCCTAGATTCACGGCTGCAGTGAGCAATTATTGTGCCACTGCACTCCAGCCTGGGCGACAGAGCGAGACCCTGCCTCTAAAAAAAAAGAAAAAGAAAAAAACAGGGAAAACCTGGCTTGCAATGTCCGTTGCTCCAGGGCCCAGCGAGTCGTGTCACCTGTGAACTGTGAACAGCGATGAAAATATCAGCCTTGCGCAGTGTTCTGTGGGATTAGATGTGATCATAGGTAAAGTGCCTGGCAAATGGCATTAGTAAAAAAAAATGTCAGTTTCCCTCCGGGTCTCGTCTTCCTCATCTGCAGGATCAGCGAGGCAAAGCGAAGAGCCCTCAGGTAGACCGCGGCGGGCCGGCGGGGTCCGCGCCTCCGGCGGGCTCGGCCGCACGCAGCCGCATGGGGGCGCTCTAGGCTAATCCTCAGCGCTCTATGATTTTTTTTTTTTTTTTTCCTTCGCCCCGGAAGTGGTTCCCCGACGGGTTGATAAGGTCGGGCCATGGTGGGGCAGAGGTTGCGAAGATGGCGTGGCGAGGCTGGGCGCAGAAAGGCTGGGGCTGTGGTCTGGCATGGGCTCCGCTCGGGGGCGGCCGCGGCTGCGAGGAGCTCAGTGCGGCCCTAATCCCGCCGCAGCTGCTCGGACGCAGGTAATGGTTGCCGCTCCGGGCTTCTCGCCTCCCCGACCCTGGACTCCGGCCGCCCATCCTCGGGGGCGGGGGCCGTCTGGCCTCTTGTGCTGGCTCCAGCTCGCTCCCTGCACCTTCCCTGCCCCTTCCTCGCTCTCCCCGCCGTCCGGTCCCCGCTTCTCGTCGCGCCTCCCAGCCCCGGTCCGGCCCTCCGCGAGCCCGCGCTTTCCCGTTTCCCGTCGGAAGGGGAACTAATCTCGGGGAAGGGGTTCGCGGCGTGCCACACCTCAGAGTCCTAGGACACTGCTGAACCCGGTTTTTGTTTTGTTTTTGTTTTGTTTTGAGTCGGAGTCTCACTCTTGTCACCCAGGCCGGAGTGCAGATACACGCTCACGGCCCCCGCAGCCTCGACCCGCTGGGCTCCGGCCATCCTTCCGCCTCAGCCTTCCAAGTAGCTGGAACTACAGGCGTGCGCTACCACGCCCGGCTTGTGATTTTTTTAATTTATTTTAGAGACGAGGTCTCACCAAGTTGCCCAGGCTGGTCTCCAGGCAGGCCTTTCGCCCTGGCCCCCCAGAGTGCTGGGATTACAGACGAGCCACCACCACACCCCTCCAGAACCGTTTTTTTTTTTTTTTTTTTTTTGAGCTGGAGTCTCATTCTTGTCCACCAGGCAGTAGTGCAGTGGCACGCTCGATCTGCGGGGTTTAGGCATTCCTTCTGCCTCAGCCTTCCAAGTAGCTGTAACTACAGACGCGTGCTGCCACGCCCGTCTGTGTGTGTGTGTGTGTGTGTGTGTGACTTATCGTGGTGACGAGGTCTCACCAAGTTGCCCAGGCTGATGGCTGATCTCGAACCCCCGAGCGAAGGCAGTCCTCTCGCCTCGGCCTCCCAAATTGCTGTGATTACAGGCTGAGCCACCGCACCTGACCTGAACCCATTTTTTAAGTGAAGCAGTAGTACGACTGGTAGGATGACCGCTGAGGTTCTTATCCTTTCAATCCAATTATAAAGCCTGTGTCCACCAGTTACCTTCTTTAGCGTCTAATGAGCTAAGGGAGGATGAAGAAGGATACCACATTGCTTCTTGGAAAGTCGTAGGAGAGGCTTTTCTGTAGGATTGAGACCGTGGAATATTTTCGGATGATCTGGCACGAAAACTACGCAGCTTTCCCGAGTAGGAGCTCTATCTATGAGTATTTGCTGGCTTTGCGTTAGAGTAATTTAACTCTAAACTGAGAGAGGAGAGAAATCCCTGAAATGTTCAAGAATCTGATGTGTATTTGGCTTTGAAAGCTTTCCTCATCTTTCATTCAAAGTTTGAATGCTCCCAATTTCTGACTTGGTTAGATGGGTGCCTTGAACCCACTTGACTGTTGACAGCAAGGAGCATTAAGTGTTTACCAACATGTGGGCTAGCCAGTGGTGAATAATTGAGGCTCTGATATGGGGATCCATTGCCTAATCTTAAGAATCACCTGGAATGTTTGTAGACTATATTTCCAACACCACACCCTCGTGCTCTCAAATCAGTACTGGGAGAGGAGTGGGAAGAGTGAAAGAACCTGTGTTTCTTACAAGCTTTCCAGGTGAGTTTTATCAGGGATTTGTGAAACACTTGCATACTTTGTATCTCAAGACACCATAACAGATCTGTCAGGTACTAATCATAAACTCCTGGGGAGGTGGAGACCCCATTTGAGAGTGTATGGTTTAGGGGGAAAAAAGATTAATACTGTATGTCTATTAGGAAGCAACAGGTGTGTTAAATATTTAAGATTTGTGTACACATCACTATTGATTTAGTAAAAGAAAACCTAATGAGGGGCCTCCAGTAAAAATTGGGTGTGAAGATCATCTGAAACAAGAGTTGAACAAGAAACATGTGATGCGTTAGCATTTTTTTTTTAAAGCTTGCCAATTATATGGAAAGTTTGAAAATGACATTTTCATAGTTGCCTAGAAAAATATGTATTACGTAGTAGTGTGGGCAAGCCTGAAATAGAGCATTCGCTTCCTTGGCTTTGGAAATAAGCACGTATTAGGGAGCATCAGTTACCTTGCATATAGCCTTTATTAGGTCTATGGCTCTGAAATTAATGTGCAGAAGAATGACCCTATCCATGTAATTCTGATGTAAAATAGGCTTGAAGTAGGGGCAGGAATTTGTGTTTTACAATCACTCTATGTGGTAATATCAGGGTCTGAAAACTACTGCTGGCCTAAGGCAGCCACGCCAAACAAGATTTTCATTTTTAAAGGGTTATAAAACAAAAACAGTAATATGTGACAAAGATTTCTGTAGCCCACAAAGACTTATAGCTTTTATCTGGCCTTTTACAGAAAAAAGGGAAAACATCTCATTTAGGCTCTTCAGAAACTTATTATCAAGAAGTGGCACCACTTCCGTAAAACATGATTTTAGGCTTGAAAGTAGAAACCTGCATAATTTCTAATAATATGAAACTATCCTAGGGAGGAAAATAGTTGATTGTAATACTTAACACACAGTATAAATTTTTTAGTATGAGACGATAATCTGACCCAGGTCTGGGTGCTTGCCACTCAAAGCTAAAATCAGGAGATAAGTGTCCGTGGAAGGAAAAACAGGGTTATTCAAGAAATTAGCTTCCGGGCAACCCCCTCAGGTCCCCTCCTGCTCTGGGAGCTTTTCTGTCCTCTCAATAAATCCTGCTTTCTCACAAAAAAAAAGAAAAAGAAAAAAAAAAACCCAGCTTCCCAAGGAGATGACAGGATTTTTAAAGGGAAAATTGGTGTAGAAACGTGTAGGAAAGGGGTGGGGTGTGGGATTTACATGTCCTTGTTCTGATGGCTGTCTCAAGTAATTGTTGGTTGTGGGGTTTGACTGGTGCCAACTTGGCTGCGGCTGGTGGTGGATCACTTGTCCATGAATCCCTTCGGCTGGAATTTTTTAAGGAAGTGTAGAGTTAGGTAAGCATCACAGTGTAAAGGAGTGACTAGAGGGAGAGGGGGAGAAAAAATATGTTAAAAGGGCAATTTTAAAGCTAAAGAAGAGTGTATAGAATACATTTTAAGGCTGAAATTCTCAGTTACAAGATGATAGTGATACGGAGACCCATATTGTCTGACTATATTGCCACAGCCCCTAGAGAAGGACATGGCAAGGGTTAGAATGCTTCATGTACTCACATTTTTGAGAGTTAACAAAAGGTGCACTTTCCCTTGTTTCCTGTGCACTCCTAGTAAGTAACTTCAGACTCCTTAACTTCCCTGCAGACTGTACCCAATTAACTGAGAAATGTAAAATCCCACTTACTCTCCTTTCTTAGTAGTCACAGGTTTGAATAATATAGTATCAAGGTAATTATAAGTCCTGTGACTTATGTAACTTGCGTGTAACATGTAGTAATGTTTGATGTCTTAGGCTTTGTTAACTCCCTTTACTCTATGGCAAGCTTGATTAACGCTTCTACCTGATGTTACTGATAGGAAGCTATGAGATACCTCTGGTAACTGGTGCCAGGAAATGTGGACCATAAATGTCACTATTAGCAAAATGTAGCTGTGACTTAAGTTCTCTACAATGCTCTGCTAGTCCCATAATCAATGTATGGGTACTAACTACCCTGAACTCATAAAAATGGATTGTAAAACTTGAAGGGTGAGCAGAACCATTTTAGAAAGACCAGGAGCCAGGCTCCACTCCCTGGATTCAAATTCAGAAATGAATTTCTATCTACCAGTTTTCTTGCCTCTTGATTTATTGTTGTCGAGGGTAGCAGCCGAGCATAACTCGGACCATAGCAGCAGTTTTAAGATATCTTTAGGTAAGATATTTGACAAATTAGTAAATCAGGCATATTAAATTATCTTTAACTCACCATCTATTCACTTAAGATGTTTTTCAAGAAAATAATTTTGGCATATGAGTGTTTATGTAGAATTCCCTCCCCCATATCTATTTTAAGTGACATTAATCAGCTGTGAATGCTTGGACACATTTTGTCTCCATTGAACATTAGGCCATTTTTACTCAATTTGTTCATACAAATACTTTGTAACATACAGTGCTGAGCTGTACGTAATTTAGGTTGCATTATTTTTTGTTTTTTGTTGTTGCGTTGTTTTTTATCCTTATGAGACTATATTATCTTGCTCATCGCGAAGCCAACAAATATATGAATATGACTTTTTCATATGGAATCATGTGAAAAAACTGAGCCACAATTGTTTAGTGATTACTCGAGTACTCAAGAGATCTTCGCACTTTGAGCACTTTAGATTGTTTTCATAAATCACTAGTTATTGGCAGAAGAACCAAAACAGCAGCACTCAAAGACAGGCCTGCCTTCATGAATTGGTGTACGCCTCTTTCCCCAGCCTGTCCCCATACATTTTATTGTATTGCTTCTCTTTCTGTTTTTCTAACTTATTCAGGTAATTTGTTTTTCCATCTTATATATCCATTTGGGTGCGTAAAGCTAAATAACCTGAAACTGTGAATAAGATCTTAAACATTTGCAATTAGAGACATTTATCATGTGTTTCCTGGTTTGTTCTGCATTTTAAGAAATTTAAAATGAGCTCCCTATGGACAGAGAATGTACTTTGCCACAATATGTAATGAATGAATGTATTATTACATCTAGAAGCATCCTTAAGCTAGCAGAAAACCCAACTCTAACCAGTCTAAGCAATTAGGGAAATTTACTGCTGTATGCAGTTGAAAACTATGGAGGTAGAACTGGCTTCTAGTGAGACAAGATCCAGTGTATCACATTGTCACCAGACCCCATTTTCTCCATGTCTTGTCTCTGCTTCCTAAAGGTTGACTTTATTCATTAAGCATACTGTCTCCTTGTGGTTATTGTTTGGCTGCCGGCAGCTCTTGGGGCAGTGTGTTCTTAGGTTCAAATCTAGCAAAAAAGCTTCTCTTTCATGTCGCAAGCAAAATCTTGAAATTGAATTTCATTGGACCAGATTGGTCTAACTTGCTTGGGACAAGTGCCTATCCTTGAATCCTTTGAAGTTGTCAGGAATGGGATGTGTAGGTTGGCTTAAGCCAGTCAAGGGCGTGATGTGCCTTCCCAGATCAAATGGCTGGAAATTCAGGGTGTGCTTGGAAAGGAAAGAGAGCATGAATGTTGGAAGTCAGCCCTGGTGAAATATTTATATTGGAATTCCTTGTTTATTACCTAGATAGGATTAATCTATAGACAACAATCCATTCTAATTTAAATAGAAGTATTGAAATAGTGGAGAATTGGGTCCTAGCTCATTGCTGTTGAAAGTGGTTCGTGAACCAGCAGTTTGGTCATCAACTAGGTAAAGGGTTTGGCAAATTTGTTTTGTAAAAGTCTGGATAGAAAACATGACCACATATGGTCTTTGCATATTCTTTTTCTTTTGAACAACTCTTTAAAAACATAAGAAACATTCTTAGCTGGAGGGCAAAATCCACTCTGCTGGCCATAGTTTGTCTATGGCCCTAATTTAGGAGTTTGCTTAGAAATGTAAAATCCCAGATTTACCTGCCCCAGACCTACTAAATTAGGATCTGAATTTAATGAGATCGTTTGGCAATTTGTATGTAGACTAAAGTTTGTCCCAAACCTGGGGTAGATTTCAACCCTGACTGCACATGAAAATCACCTGAGAAGCTTTTTTGGGTTTTTTTTTTTTTGAGTCAGTCTCACTGTCACCCAGGCTGGAGAGCAGTGGCACAACTTACTGGTCACCGCAGCCTCGATCTGCTGGGCTGAGAGGATTCTTCCACCATAGCCTTCTAAGTAGTTGGAACCACAGGTACTCCACCTTGCCCGGCTAATTTTTTGATTTATTGTAAAGATGGTCTTGTCACATTGCCCAGGCTGGTCTCGAACCCCTGTGTTGAGGTAATCCTCTCACCTCTGCCTCCCAGAGTGCTGAGTTTACAGGTGTGAGCCACTGCACCCAGCCTTGGGAAGCTCTTAAAACTACTGAGGCAGGCTGGGCGCAGTGGCTTAAGCTTATAATTCCAGCACTTTGGAAGGCTGAGATGAGAGAATTGTCTGAACCCATGGATTTGGGAACGGCCTGGACAACTTGGTGAGATCTCATCTCTACAGTAAAATTTAAAAAAAAATTATCCAGGCGTGGTAGTATGTGCTTATAGTTCTGGCTACTTGGAAGGCTGAGGTGGAAGGATCACCTGAGCCCAGCAGGTCGACACTGGGGTGGCCCTGAGCATGCCTAGGCAAC
>NW_007258032.1:1155301-1178082 GCF_000164805.1 Carlito syrichta | reverse complement strand
CATTCCACCTCAGCATTCCAAGTAGCCAGAATTACCAGGCATGCGCTACCACGCCTGGCTGATTTTTTGATTTATTGTGGAGATGAGGTCTCGCTGCCCAGGCGGGTCTTGAATCCGCGGACTCAGGCAATCTACTCACCTCAGCCTCCCAAAGGTGCAGGATTACAGGCTGAGCCACTGAGCCCGGCTGGAGATTCTAATTTAATTAATATGAGATGGAGATTCTAATTTAATTGATATGAGGTGAAACCATGCTATATTATTTTCAAGAGCTCACCAGGCAATTCTAATGTACAGTCAGGATTGAGAATTATTACTCTAGTCTAAGCTTTCTGAATAACTGCCTCTGTCACAATTAGTGTGGTAGATTAAAAAACATGGCCACAAATAAGATATACGGGCAACGAACAGACACATGGAAAAGTGGTCAACCTCACTAATCATCAGAGAAATGCAAGTCAAAACCACATTGAGATACTACCTAACCCCAGTAAGAATGGCCACTGGCCGGGTGCGGTGGCTCAGTCTGTAATCCCAGAACTTTGAGAGGCCGAGGCGAGAGGATTGCCTGAGCACAGGGATTCAAGACCAGCCTGGGCAACTTGGTGAGACTTCGTCTCTATAATAAATCAAAAAATTAGCCGGGTGTGATGGTGCACGCCTGTAGTTCCAGCTACTTGGAAGGCTGAGGTGGAAGGATTGCCTAAGCCTAGCAAGTCAAGGCTGTGGTTGCCGGAAGTGTGCCACTGCCCTCCAGCCTGAGCAACAGAGTGAGACTCTGACTCAAAAAAAAAACCAAAAACAACAACAACAAAAACAATGGCCATCATTAATAAAACAACAACAGATGCTGGTGAGGATGCAGGAAAAAGGAACGCTTCTACAGCTGCCGGTGGGAATGCAAACTAGTGCAACCTCTTTGGAAAACAATGTGGCAATTTCTGAAAGAACTAGAAATTGACCTTCCATATGACCCAGAAATCCCCCTACTGGGAATATGCCCCGAGGAACTCAAGTCATTCTACAAAAAGATACCCGCACATGCATGTTTATTGCAGCACTGCTCATAATAGCAAAAACATGGGACCAACCATGTGCTGCCCATGGAAGCTGGACTGGATAAAAAAATGTACATATACACAATGGAATACTATGCAGCCATAAAGAAGGACAAACATACAGACTTCACAGCAACTTGGATGGATTGAGTCTTTCATACTCAGTGATCTATCACAGAAACAAAGAACAGAGTACTACTTGTTCTCACTCATAAATGGACCTTGAACAGTTATAAGAAAGGGGCTGGGCTCGGTGGCTCAGCCTGTAATCCCGCGCCTTTGGGAGGCTGGGGTGAGTGGATTGCCTGAGCCCGTGGGTTTGAGACCCGCCTGGGCAGCAAGACCTCATCTCTACAATAAATCAAAAAATCAGCCGGGTGTGATAGTGCATGCCTGTAATTCCAGGTACTCGGAAGGCTGAGGCAGAAGGATCGCCGGAGCCCAGCAGGTCGAGGCTGCGGTGGCCGGGAGCGGCCACTGCACTCCAGTCTGGGCGACAGAGTGAGACTCCAACTCGAAAAAAAAAAAAAAGGGATTGGCAGTAGTGGGAAACTGCCAGGGGAGGGAGGGGCACACCTTATCAACAAAGGATACCTGTATCATGAACATTTGTATACTTAACCTTGAATTGTACCCCACATCTTTAAAAAATAAGGGGAAAAAAAGGATTAAAAAAACAAACAAAAACATGACCACAATATTTTGTAGCTCCTCTCATCCAAAGTTGGAGTCAATTTCCTTATTCCTTGAAGCTGGGTTGGACTTGTAGTATACTTCGGCTAGTAGTGTGTGGCAGAAGTAATGTGTGGGGTCCAGAGTCTGGGTCTCAAAAGGCCTTACAGTTTTTGCCTTTGTCCTCTTGGAACACTCCCTCTGCCATGGTAGAAGCCCCACTAGACTACTAATTACTAAGAGACCAGACAGAGTGATAGCCAGCTGACAGCCAGCACTAAGGCTCCAGGTATGAGTGAGGCCGTCTTAGACCAGTCATCTCTGATAGGCAGTCAGGTGATTGACTGCATGACTGACCTAGGTGAGAATGGCCATTAGCCGGGTGCTGTGCCCAGCTGAGCTGCCCAGCTGAGAATGAGAAATAATATATTTTCATTTTAAGTCAGTAAGTTTTAGGATGACCCGTTATGTGCTAATAAATGAGACTCCTGGGAAATCTGCTGCCAAATCAGGCTCTGCTAACCAAAGAAAGATCTATGCTGCTTCCACCATTATTTTCCCTAGGAAAGTTGATACCTCACGTCTTACTAAACTGGGTTCTGAATTCAAGTATTCTATCAGTGTATCTGATTGCACACCCTGATCACATCTGGAACACTAACTACAAGGAAGCCTGGGAAATAGTTTTTGGCTTTCTAATTCCTGCAGCATATGAATGCACCCTAGGTAATAGGTTCGGAGATCCAAGCCTTGATGTTTAATTCTATCCAACAAGTAATATGTCCACACGTAATTCCCAATACAGTACCTTGAGGCATACCTCAGAAATATTGTGGGTTCAGTTCCAGACTGCCACAGAAATGTAAATATCACAATAAAGTGAGTCACAAATATTTTTGACTTCCCAGTGCATATAAAAGTTATGGTTGTTTTTGTTTTGGGGGGTTTTTTGGTATGTTTTTGAATCAGAGTTTCACTCTGTTGCCCAGGATGGGGTGCAGTGACACGTTCATGGCCACTGCAACCTTGACCTGCTGGGCTCAGGTGATCCTTCCACCTCAGCCTTCCAAGTAGCTGGAACCACAAGTATGTGCCACCATCCATGCCCAGCTGATTTTTTATTTTTTAATTGTAGAGATGAGGTCTCACCATGTTGCCCAGGTTGGTCTCCAATCCCTGGACTCAGGCAATTCTCTTGCCTCTGCTTCCCAAAGTGCTGGGATTACAGGTGTGAGCCACTGCACCTGGCATAAAAGTTATGTTTATTCTGTAGTCTGTTAAGTGTGCAAAAGCATTATGTCTAAAAAGCAATGTACATTAATTTTAAAATGCTAACGATTGGCAAGGCTCGGTGGCTCAGCCTGTAATCCTACCCCTTTGGGAGGCTGAGGTGAGTGGATTGCCAGAGCCCATGGGTTTGAGACCAACCTGGGCAACTTGGCAAGACCTTGTCTCTACAGTAAATAAAAATTAGCTGGGCGTGGCAGTATTTTGTCAATGAGCAGTAATATTTTGAATGAAATCTTTTTTTGAGCAGTAGGTCTCAACATTGGGCTTAAAAATCGTCCATGCCATAAACAGATGTACTGTCATCCAGGCCTTGTTTTTCCATTTATAGGGCACAGATTTTACATAGTTCCTAAGGGCTTTAGGATCTTCAGAATGAACTTAGTCACTAACTGCATTGGCCCCTAATAAGAGAGTAAGCCTGTCCTTTGAAGCTTTGAAGCCAGGCCTTGACTTCTCTCTAGCTGTGAAAATCCTTGATGGCATCTTCTTCCAATAGAAGACTGTTTCATCTGCATTGCAAATCTGTTGTTTAGTGTAGCCACCTTTATCAGTTATCTTTGCTCGATCTTCTGGATAACTTGCTGCAGCTTTTACAACAGGATTTGAAGTATCAGCTTGTGTTTATGCGTTTCAGATACCACTTGTTTCCTTAAACTTCAAGAACCGACCTCTGCTGTCTTCAGGCTTTTTTTCTGCTGCTTCCTCACATTTCTCAGCTATCATAGAATTGAATGGATTTAGGGCCTTGCTGTGGATTAGGCTTTGGCTTAAGGGAATGTTGTGGCTGCTTTGATTTTCCATCCAGACCACTAAAACTTTCTCCATATCAGCAACCTAAGGTTGTTTTGCTTTCTTAGCATTCATGTTTGCTGGAGTAGCACTATCAGTTTCCTTCAAGAGCTTTCCCTTTGCATTTACAACTTGCCTAACTGTTTGATACAAGAGGCCTGTTTTGCCTTTTAGCATGCCTACTTCACTAGGCTTAATGATTTCAAGCTTTTGATTTTTTTTTTTTTTTGAGTTGTAGTCTCACCTTGTCGCCCAGACTGGAGTGCAGTGGCCGTTCCCAGCCACCGCAGCCTCCACCTGCTGGGCTCCGGCAATCCTTCCGCCTCAGCCTTCCAAGTTAGCTGGAACTACAGGCGTGCGCTACCACGCCCGGCTGATTTTTTATTTATTGTAGAGATGAGGTCTCCCAAGTTGCCCAGGCGGGTCTCGAACCTGCGAGCTCAGGCAATCCACCCATCTCAGCCTCCCAAGGCTCAGGATTACAGGCTGAGCCACTGAGCCCGGCTTCAAGCTTTTGATTTAAAGTGAGAGACATGTGACTTTCTTTCACTTGGACACTTAGTGACCACTGTAGGACCAGTATTTAGGTATAAGAATAAAGCTGCCACAACTACACGCATTTTAAACAGTGCCCCATATGGAATTGTTCATTTCTCTTCTTCCAGTTTCCCATTTTGAGGACTTTTTTTTTTTTTTAAGCTTAGTGACTAGTACCACCTTCCTTTCAGCTATTCACAATAAGACTAACAATCATTTTTGACCCTTCTTTATTCTGACATAATTACCTTTTTATTAGGGACTAGACTTGGTGGTAGAGATACCATGAATAGAAAATTGAAATCTAGTGGGATATTGGGCAATAACTGGGGTAAATATTGGAAGAGTGCTTTAGAACTCTAGGACTGTGCAAGAGAGATCTAACCAGCCTGGGGAAGCTAGGGGAGACTTCCTGGAGGAGGAGATATATTAATTGAATTCTGAAGGGCACAATAAAGTTAGCTGAACAAAGGGAAGAATGTGCTGGGATAAGAGAAGCATTATCATGGGTGAGAATGCCGCAGATCTTGGGAACCACAAGGAAGTCGGTGTAGAGAGGATTGGGGTGGCAGAGGGAGGAAATCATACACCAGAGAAGAAGGAAATAGAGTTAAGAGATGTATGCTGAGTTTGATGGGGTGATAAATTATTGTGGGATTTAAGACGGGAACATTACATTTGTGTTCAATACAATGTGAAGAATCAGTTTGGAGGGAGAATATTGGAAGCAAGAAAATCTACTGAGATAGAATATTCCAGGCTAGAGGGGATGAGCTAAGGAGTTGTGTTGGAATTGTTGAGAGGCTCTTGGCCCTCTGAGAGGACATCTGAGGAACTTGTGAATGAGGACAAGTGATGTGAGGAAAGAAGAGCATGCAACATGTCAAGGTGTTTGAAATTCAGTAAACTGTTGCTGTAATCCAGGCATGAGGTAAGGGACTAGACCAGGAGTGAAAACAATATTTTTATTTGACAGTTTGTTTTTAATTGGATAAGAATACAGGAGCGAGAACTCCAAAGCAACTTCTAGATTTTTAACCTCAGTCACTGAGAGAACTATGGTCTCACTGAAAGAATAAGGAAGCCAGAAAGTGAACTTTTGTAGAGGAGAATTGAGTTAGTTTTATTTGGAATATATTGGCTTTAAAGCAATAGGGAGCATATCCAAGTAGCAATATTCAATATATATTTAGACTAAAGCCATATATTTAAATAAGTGATATATTTAAATCATGCTTAGAAGCCATTTGAAAATTAATTATTTTATTCAGCATCTTGTTTTGGGGGACTGGATTACAAAGACCTAGCGGATCTCTGCTTTTGAGGAACTCTGAGTCTGTTAGAAGAATAGTATGTTCAGCGTACAATGAGAACATATAGGAAGGGATCTTTACTTTGTTGACCTGAGGAAGTTAGGGCTTCATGAAAGAAAAAGAATGTTTCAAGAATGTATGTGAATTGGGTCTGAATGGAGTAAAGAAACTAGGGTAGAAAAGCAATGGGCAGCTGTTGGGAGTAGGATGAATTTGAAAGGTAGGGAGTGCAGTGTTACTGAAGCTATTAATAAGAGTGGGCGGCATGATCAGGAGTGTCAGATATTTTGAGGAGGTCAAGGACTCAACAAATAGTTGTTTTTTATATGTTTAAAATTTTTATTACAAATTAAAAATGTAGTTCTTAAAACTCTCAACTTGACCAGATATGAAACAGTTTAAAAACCTTTAAAAGCGTAATGAGAAAAAACAGGCTTTTTAAAAAAAATGTTATTACCAAAAAGAAGCATTTTTAGGTTAAAAAATAATAAAAACCCCATGCTGTATAAATGATGCAAATAGTTCTAGTTATCTTGCCAATGGGCAAAAAACAAGCACTTAAGGTCATCAGCTCGTCTTTTGTTCATTTCTTTCTTTTCTTTTTTTTTTTTTTGATATGGAGTCTAACTCTGTTGCCTAGACTAGAGTGCAGTGGTGTGCTCACAGCCATCATATCCTTGACCTGCTGGGTTCAGGGATCTTTCCATCTCAGGCTTCCAAGTAACAGGAACTACAGGCGCATGCCACCATGCCTGGCTAATTTTTTGGTTTATTGTAGAGATGAAGTCTCACCAGGTTGCCCAGGCTAGTCTCAAACCTTTGGGCTCAGGCAGTCCTCTCGCCTCTGCCTCCCAAAGTACAGGATTATAGGCATGAGACACTGTGTCTGGCCTTGTTCGTTTCTTATTGCTGGAATTTCATGTTTTTCTTGTTGGATGACTAAACCGTACGATGGTAGAGATGGTAAGGCATCTATTCAGCCCTGCCTCGCTCAGCCTGGAGCAAATTCTCAGCTGGAGTAGTGGCTACTTTTGTCTCTTTGCCTGCCATCTTGTGATTTAGGGTTTTCTGGGAATCTGCACTGGTAATGGAAGCTGCTGTGGTACTAACGTTGGGATGGCTGCCAACCTTGGGTCCTGTCTTGATTTTCTTTATCATCTTTGCCGTTCTCTCCTGGCTGTATTTCATGAGGAGGACCCCTGCGAAATCCGAGTCTGTGACTCCACTGCCTATTCTGCCTCACTGGTCTGCTTTGTTCTCCTGCACCTGGTTGTCAGCACCCTCCATCACTTCTTGCACAGGAAGTTTGGAATTCTGTGTCTAACGCCTAATTAGCTTCGCATGTAGTAAGGTGGGAACCTTTGCCATCGTTGCGCCTGGTCTTCAGAGCACTCTCCTATCCCTTGTTCTTTTCCCCCACTCTCACTATTCTGGCAATTCTGGTAATTACATGGAAGGTCTCTAGCATGGGTAGCGTCTATAATGGTTATGGTCTCTGCATATTTACTGCCTTGAACTGGAACTTCACCAGGGCCTGTAACATCTCCCTCTGCATTCTTTTCTCCTTCAACAACATCAAATTTTACAGTCTCTCCATCTCCTACACTACGTAGCTACTTCGACGGTTATTCTTTATGGCAATACATGATGTACAAATACATCTTCCTTGGTGTCATTCCTGTTGATGAAACCAATCTGTTTCTTACATTGAACCATTTTACTGTTCCCAAAACCTTCCTTGTGATAATCTTATCCCTGTACTGCCGATGTGAAGCTGCCAATGCCACCGCCCTCTGAGCCACTGCTGTTGGTGCCTGGATTGGTGTCCGTGGTGCTGAGGGGTGGTGGGGAACGGCTGCTGGGTCTCAGCCTCACTGCTCATGGTTGCTGTGATGGTAACTAGGCCTGTGGTGGCGGTAGGGCTGCTCCTCTACCAAGCAAACTCCAAAGACAAAACATTTAAATGCTTGTTTTGGAAATCGACCAAACAAAATAACAAAGGCATTCTTTGGTGATGAAAACTAACAACTTGGAGTTTTCCAGCTTTTTATAAAACTGCAGATTCTTCTGTGTAGAGGATAAATGCAAATTATTTTGTTGATTGATACAAAGTAATAGCCCAGTCAGGTATCCTCTGAAGTTGCTGTAGTTTGTGTCTCATTTTTTCCAGAAAGGTTGAATGTTGTGACTTTTTTTTCTTTTTGAGTCGGAGTCTCATTCTGTCGCCCAGGATGGGGGGCAGTGGCACACTCATGGCCACCGCAGCCTCGACCTGCTTGGCTCAGGCAATCCTTTCACTTCAGCCTTCCAAGTACCTGGAACTACAGGCACATCCCACCTCGCCCGGCTAACTGTATAAGTATAAAGCATTTTATTGTAGATTTATTGTAGAGATGAGGTCTCGCCAGGTTTCCCAGGCTGGTCTAGAACCCATGGGCTTAGGCAATCCTCTCACCTTGGCCTCCTAAAGTGCTGGGATTATAGGCATGAGCCACCGTGCCTAGCCTGTTGTGACTTTGAATTATACCAGGAAGTAGGAGTCCTGGCTCTTTTTGGATTGTGAAGTTAAGGGTAGACCGAGATGGTGATGATGCAGGGCAAGCAGAGGCTTTTAGAGGTTGATATTTGCAAGAGGCTGCTGTGTTTCTAATATGTTATTTCCCCCAATAGGTTTAACTTCTTTATTCAGCAAAAATGTGGATTCAGAAAAGCACCCAGGAAGGTTGAACCTCGAAGATCAGAACCAGGGACATACAAGAGAAGTGCTTTGATTCCTCCTGTGGAAGAAACAGTCTTTTATCCTTCTCCGTATCCTATAAGGACTCTTGTGAAGCCTTTTTTTTTTACCATTGGGGTAAGATTTCATATCGCTAGGAGTTACCTACAAGGTTAGAAGTACAGTGTGAAAGTAAACTAAGTAAATGGAAATGGTACTGTTTGTTCCATTTGGGCTCCCTTAAAGTAAGGACAGCTGGAGGGGCATCAAAAGGATCTGAGTAGCTGGACTCATTAATTCTCATTGTAGAATCTGAATTTAATAATTGCTTTTAGAATCTGGCTCAGTTATGTAAGCCCTGGAGAAGAAACTTACGGACCTCATGTTGGGTAAGCATTTCAAATGATACTAAGCTGGTATTTTGAATTTTATTTGAGGATTTGTAGTTGGCCCCAGGGTAGTAAAATTAATAAAATGGGAAAAAAATAAAATGTGTTTTTCATCTGTTAGGTTTCACTGTGGCAGGTGTTTCTTCTGTTAATTTTTTAAAAGCAATGAAAATAAAGTATTGTCCTTGGAAATATATATAGATCTATTTCCATTTAAAATTTATTTTGTAATATATCTAATTTTATATAGTTTACAGGCTGTGCATTTGGATCAGCTGCTATTTGGCAATATGAATCACTGAAATCCAGGGTCCAGAGTTATTTTGATGGTATAAAAGCTGATTGGTTGGATAGCATAAGACCTCAAAAAGAAGGAGACATCAGAAAGGAGGTAAAGATAAGCATTGAAACATTGCTTGCTTTGTTTTAGTTAGTCACTGTTTCGTTGTTGTTTTTGTTTGTTTGTTTTTTTGAGTCAGAGTCTCACTGTCCCACAGGCTGGAGTGCAGTGGCACAATTAGAACTCACCACACTGTTGACCTCCTAGGCTCCTCAACCTCAGCCTTCTGAGTACTTGGGACTTACAGGTACATGCTACCATACCCAGCTAACTTTATTTTTTATAGAGAGGAGGTCTTGCTATGTTACCTAGGCTGGTCTCAAACTCCTGGACTCAAGCACTCTTTCTGTCTCACCCTCCCACATTGCTGGCATGAGCCACTGCACCCAGTCACAATTTTTAAAAATTGATGTGTAATAGATGTTTATATTTTCAGTGTACATGAGATATTTTGGTACATTCATAGCAATGTATCATGTAACATGTAATAATCAAATCAGAGTAATTAGAATATTCATCACCTTAAACATTTATCTTTATGCCGGGAGCATTCAAATTATTTTTGTTAACTATTTTGTAGTTTACTATAGTTATTTTACTGATACTCTAATTTTTGAAGCCTGGTTATTTATTATAAGTGCTTTTAGTTAACGGCAACATTAGATTAGTTGATGTCAGGTCAGTGCACTTAGTATTCTTCTTTACAGTCCTTTCATCACAGTAAGTATTAGTTAATGTTTTGCATACCTAATGATACTGTGTTTGACATAATTTTGTCCCTCTACCTATGTGCATCAAGAATTACCACAGATAATTGCACAAATTAATGTTTCTTTGTAGAGGATGTATCTCAGCTCCACTATAAAGTTTAAGGTTCACTGTTTTACTTGTGTCACCTTGCTGGATTACTTTAGAGTTCATATCAGAACTACAGGGAGTTTTTAAAAATATACATGTCTTAGCGGTGGTGCTACCAAGTGAATTTTTTAAAAGCTTCTCAGTGACATGATACTTACATAACTCTGGTAAATACCCACTGTTGAGTGTTTCTAACAGTGCTCAGGGTTTGGGATACAAGAAAAAAGTACAGGTACAGAGCTTTTCATTAACTTTATATGCAAGTTGATGGGCCTCTTTCTTCTTAACTGATTTTTAAAAATGTTTCCTTTTAGATAACATATAAATGTTTTAGTTAACTTCCCTGTACTTAGCACTGAGGCCTTAGTTAATGTGTGGTCCCAGGTCCATTTGGTTTTCAAGCATGTTTGTTTTTTATGACACATTGCTCTGGAGAGTTAGTTGATGTCCTCTTTTCCCCTTCCCAGGAATAGTGTGATCTTGCCACGTGAGAGCCTGTGAAGGAAACCTTGTGTTTTCTTTTTGCTAATGATAGTTTGAGGTTCCTCTGAGTAGGGAAAAGTATTCGTTGCTCCTTGTTTGCCATAGACAAATTCAAGAAGCATGAGCCCTATCTGTTTTAGAGAGGCTTTATGCCAGAAGAACAGTGGATAATATTTGCAGGTGAAAATGACAATAACTAGCAATAGATTTTTATTTAGTACAGCATTGTTTGAGAAGATAATAGCACTGGCCTATTCCGTTAACCTGGATCCCTTAGAAAGCTACAGGTTTCCAGCACATCTCTGCACTATTAAGTGTTGATACCCAAATGTATGCAAATGGTTCTTGAGAATGGTGAAAAATGACGCAAACAGCATATGTATCCAAAGGTGGATTTGTTTTAAAGGTGGATTAATCCAAAGGTGAATTTGTTTATAAAATGATTAAACAAATGCTAGAGGGTAGACACGGTGACTCACGCCTGTAAACCCAGCATTTTGGGAGGTCAAGGCAAGAGGATTACTTTAGCCCAGAAGTTTGAGACCAGTCTAAGCAACATAGTGAGACCTCAACTCTACAAAAATCCAAAACTAGCCTGGCATGGTGGCGTGTGCCTGTAGTCCCAGCTACTTGGGAGGCTGAGGTGCAAGGATCACCCAAACCCAGGCAGTTGAGGCTGTAGTGATTATGCCACTGTACCCCAGCCTGGGTTACAGAGTGAGACTGATGCGGAAAAAAAAAGGTGCAAATGCTAGGTTATAATATATAAAATTCATGCCCATTAAAGAAGATTGATAGAAGCAATATATATATATATAACATGGGAAAATGAAAGTCCTGGAAACCCCTTTTATATTTCTATGTAAGCAGTGAATAAGGTCTGGGAGCTTTTACACAATTTAATTATAATTACAGAAATGGAATCATATACATACTAATCTGTAGTTTCTTTTTACCTTGGATTTCTTTCCATAGCAAAGTCTGGTTCAGTTTTATAGTTAGAACATATTTTTTATTTAAAAACTTTGATAATGACAGACTTCAAACAAATACAAAAGGTAATAATTAGTCTGATGAACCCATTATCATCTTACTTAGTGATTTTCAACATGTGACTAATTTTGTTTTTCATCTAATTCCTTTTCATTCTCCCTTTCCACCACTGTATTATTGCAAAGCAAATCCTAGGCATATTTCATCCATAAAATTTTCAACATGTATCCCTGAGAAATTAGGATTCTCTTTTTTTTGTACTTTAAGACCATTATATCTTTTAAAAAATAGCAATTTAGTAGAAAATATTCTCAGAATTTTGAAACTACATAGGACTTTGGCAAGAATAATCACTTACTTGGTATCTGTGTATATCTGAGGTGCCAGAGACGTCACATTATTGTTATTCCTTATGACAACACTGCTAGGTATCTATTGTTGTCCCATTTTATAGATCAAGAAACTGAAGTTTAGAAATGATTTGTCTGAGGTCCCAGAGCAAACCAGTGGCTCTGTGTAGAGAATGTAGGGCATCTGACTATAAAACACATGCCCCTTCCTCTCTACCACATATTTATGATGTCTGTGGTCACCAGTGATTTTTGCAGATAAGTAATTCCTCTTTCATGTGCAGGGCATTTTCTTTCTGGATTTACATTTCTCTAGCTTGAAACTTTCCATATACGGTGATAATGCAATTTTCCTTCTGTTTTAGATTAACAAGTGGTGGAATAACCTAAGTGATGGCCAGCGGACTGTGACAGGTTTGTGTTAGCTTACACGTTTTAGCCATTCAAGGGAAGAGAAATCAAACTAAAAGGTACAGTATGTCACAAGCAATAACTTTTTGTACCATGCTCATCATCAGTGGTTTAGAAGATATAGACAGTCTGAACCTATAGGTTAATATAATAGTGTATAAAATCGTTAGGCATAAAGGTTTACCTGATGCTCTGGGTCAGTTATTTTCTAATTTTGATCTAGTGTGATAATAATCAAATGATCACTTGTAGAATCCCAGCTTGTGAAGTACCTTATGTAATGATTATTACATCCCTTGTTAAAGAGACTAAAGGAGACATTAAGTACTTTGTATATACAGGGTACTTTAATATACATTCTCTCCCTTCCTCACAGAGTTGCTTACAGAGTAGCTGTTTTCCTTTTTTCAAATAAGAAAACTGACTTTCACAGAAGAAACTTTTTGAAGGTCAAATTACTAGTAAGTAGTGGAGTTGAGGAGTTTCAAAACCCAAATCTGTATCATTCTCTCTTCTCCTCTACTCTATTTATAAAACCCTCTTTAGATGTAAGCATGCCATGCATGTTGTGAATTTTTATGGGAAGACAGAACTGGCTCTTAAAGGTAACACTTGTGCAATATTTTATGGGCTAAGTTATTTGAGAAACTTGGGAAAATGGATTTGTGACTTCTTTAGTAATCGAGTAGGTAAGAAAAAGTTATTACTAGAGAATTGTAAAATATTGCTTTTTCTCAAGTATAATTAGACTTATTGGTTGATACTCTTAATTTCAGTGTTTGGGATAAGGGTGCTTATCTTTCTGTATTAAAACAGATTCTTCTGGAAAACTTAATTTTTCTGATTTTTTTGAACCTTATCAAGTCTTCAGGTTATGGTTCAGACATTGCTTCCTTTAGGAAGTGCTTTCTTTTTTCTGAACTCATTGCAGTTTTCATATGCAGCCTGCCTTATATAGTTGTCTGTGTAGCATCCTTAGAGCAGTGTAAGCTTCTGAGGAAAATCATGAGATTTAAAAAATTTTGTTATATCACCTAGCACATATCATGCACATAGTAAAGGCACTCAGTTAAAATCTGTTAAATGAATGAATGGGATCTTGAACCAAGGGATTGAGGTTTTTCAAAGTATTTTGCAATACCTAAGTCTGTAGAATTGATTAGTCAGTGATTACTTCAAAGGGAGTTTTTTAGTAGCACATCTGTTTTCACTGAGATTATTGTGTTTTGTTTGCTTTTTTGAAAGTAACCAAAATTAACATTTCTTTAGGGTAACAAGATTTTGATTTTCTTCACTAATTTTAAAGCATATTGATACCTCATATTCTTTGAAGGTGGTAAAGACTTTATGCCATTTAACATATGAAGAAGCCTGGGATCAGAATTTGAAACTTTTTCTCATGCCAGTAAATAGTTCATTCAAAGAAGCCAGTATTTGGAGGCTTCAGAATTATTTCCCCTAGCATTTTTCTTTTTTTAATCAAGTCAGTCATTTGACATGAAGGGCATAGTAGTAGAGAGAGATACTTGTGCTATAACTAGCAACTTGAGTGTGAAGTGCTTTAAACAACATAAATGTGAATGGTCATAGGGTCATGCTAAAGGTCTGTCTCTGTCTCTCTTTTTTTTTTTGTAACAAGGTCTCACTCTTGCCCAGCCTAGAGTACAATGGCATGATCCTGACTCACTGCAGCCTTGAGGCACATGCCAGCGTGCCTGGCTAAATTTTTTATCTTTTTTGTAGAGATGCAGTTTCACTATGTGGCCTAGGCTTGTTTTGAACGCCTGGGCTCAAGTTATCCTGCTACCTTGACCTCCCAAAGTGCTGGGATTACAGGCATGAGCACTGTGCCTAGCCTCTAATCTTTATTTTTAAGCTATCCAGGTGACGTTAAAAAACTGAGGAAATGCTCTTTGAACTGTTTTGTGGCACCTCAGACTTCTTTTGTAGGAAATAATTGTTCTGATAGTAGTGATTCTAGCTTTACAACATCTGTAAGTGATGCTTAATACAGTAATAAGTATTCTCTGAGATTCTCAAGGATATACTGGAACTTTGGTTATGTCTTGTCTTTTTTCAGAGGTGCCAGTTAGTGCAGTTTGCCTTGCTTGGCTCTCCTGATCATAGACCGATCCTAAATGAGGTCGGCTCAGCTCCTGGTTTTAATTGACAATAGAGCTACAGGGTGACAGGTTCACTCTGTCCCACTTACTTTCTTTGGATTATAGATGTTCTGAGTGTTGGGTTTTTTCTCTTCTTCATTTTGTATTTTGAAAGGACTTGGCAAGTTCTGATCTAGAGAACTTCAAAGCTTTGTGAGACCAATGTGCTTCTCTGCTTTGTAGTATTCATACCTAGACAATGACAGCATGAAAGTTCTAATAAGTTAAAGGTTTCTCACTATTACACCCAACATGTCACATGAGTATTTCTTGCTATTGAATCTGCTGGGCTCCTGAGTTTGGATGGCAAGATTTGGGATATAACAAGTTCAAACAAGACAATAAAGTGTTATCTAAATGTATGTGGTTCCTGAGTTTGAGATAGTAAGGGGGTATCTCAAATTTATATCTCATGAATATCCATATCATGTCCATAAGAACAGTTCAGATAATAAAAGATACCCTTAATTTATTTTTATTTTTATTTGTTTTTGACTTGGAGTCTCACTCTGTTGCCCAGGCTGGAGGGCAGTGGCACGCTCATGGCCACCGCAGCCTCGACCTGCTGGGCTCAGGCGATCCTTCTGCCTCAGCCTTTCAAGCAGCTGGAACTACAGGCATGCACCACCCCACCTAGATAATTTTTTAAGTTTATTGTAGAGATGAGATCTCACCAAGTTGTCCTGGCTGATCTTGAACCCCTGGACTCAAGCAATCTTCTCGCCTCAGCCTTCCAAAGTGCTGGGTTTACAGGCTTGAGCTACCGCACCCGGCCTGCTAAATTTATTTTATTGTTAAGATGGAGTCCAGTGGTGAAGTGAAAAACCTCCCTTTCTAATACCTCATGCCAAATTTGGAGTCCCTAATTTTTGACTGTTCTAGTAGCTCAACCTGTCCCTGGGAATCCCTTTTTATTTATTTATTTATTTAATTTTAGGGGGAGAGAATCCCAATTAATTAATTAATTTGAGTTGGAGTCTCACTCTCTTGCCCAGGCTGGAGGGCAGTGGCATGCTCACATTCACTACAGCCTTGACCTGCTGGGCTTAGGCAATCCTTCTGCCTCAGCCTTCCAAGTAGCTGCACTATAGGCAAGTGCTACCATGCCAAGCATAGGGAATCCCTTTTTAAAGGTGTGTTAGAGAACTGGTTTTAATCCTTTTTTGTTTGGTTGGGGGGGATCTTAATTGTTACACAGAAATCTCCCCACGCTTCAGATTACTCTGAAAAAAGAAATCATTTATATAAGCTCACTTGGTGTTTGTAGAATAAGGGTGGGAGCATAAGGTGGCATTCTTTTTTTAAAAAATTCTTTTGAGTTAGAGTGTCACTCTGTTACCCACGTTGGAGTGCAATGGCACACTCATGATCACCACAGCCTTGAACTGCTGGGCTCAGGTGATCCTTTCGCCTCAGCCTTCCAAGTAGCTGAAACTATAGGCGTACGCCACCATACCAGGCTAATTTTTTTTTAAAATTTATTGTAGAGACAAAGCCTCGCCAAGTTGCCCAGGCTTGTCTCAAACCTCTCGACTCAGACAATCCTCGTCTCCACTTCCCAAAGTGCTGGGATTACAGGTGTGAGCCACCATGCCCCTGGTGCTATCGTGTTTCAGATACTTTTCTGTTCTGTTGCCTTGATCTGTCAGGATTTTAAGCCTCTCCTGGAGGTCTTCAGGCAACCTCTCGAAAGAGTATTTTTCTTACCTTTCTACTTTTTGGGATGTCTTTGAGGCACTTGTCAGATTTTCCTGTTAGTTCAACAGAATGCCGACTTCAGTAGAATGGAATTCAAGTAAAACCAAGAGGGGAAAACCAGCCAAATTACCATTTCTGATCAAAGAGAGGATAGAGAAAAGGATGGGGAGAGAAATCTGAAGAAAACTGAACCCAGTTCCTCTACTAGTCCATATCTTTTGTCAACTCCAGTTTTTTCATTTGCTATTCTGTTGTCATCAGAATAATTTTTTTTAGTTTCAATTTTCTCTTCTGTTGTGTCAAAGGTTTTGAGCTCTCCTTCCAGACTAAGGTCTTCCCTATTTCTTACGTTGCTGGTAAGGCAATGTTTTCCTTGCTCTTGTAGCTTATCTTTACCTTTTTCTTTCTTTTTTTTGAGAAACAGGTTTCGCTCTGCCACTGTGGCTGGAGTGTAGTGCAATCATATATCACACTGCAGCCTCAAACTCCTGGGCTCAAGCAATCTTCCTGCCTCCGCCTCCTGAGTAGCTGGGACTACAGGTGTGTGCCACCATGTCAGGCTAATTTTAAAAATTTTTTTATAGAGACAGAGTCTCACTATGTTGCCCAGGCTGGCGTCGAACTCCTGGTCTTAAGTGATCCTCCTGCCTTGGCCTCCTAAAGCAAGCATGAGCCAGTGCGTCTAGCCTCGTCTTTATCTGTAGACAAATTATTTCTGGGGAAGGAATAAAAAATTAATGTTTGACTGCCAACTAGACTACAGGTATTCTGCTATGTGGTTTACATGCATTTATATTATGAGGGGGACACACAGAAAAAACTCAGAATTTATTTATAAAAAATTATGTATTCGTACGTTTAAACTTCAGTCACTTTTAAAGTACCCTTTGATGCAGTTCACTTATTGAGATGCTTTTTCCACTGCTTAAAACAGTTTTTGAACTCATAAATTTTGATGCCTTTAGTGCTGCCATTTTTTTGTTTCACCTCTTCCACATCAGCAAAACATTTCCCTTTGAGGACTTTTTTCATCTGGGGGGACACAAAAAAAGTCGCTCAGGGTGAAATCAGAATAGGGCAGATGGAGCATGGGGTCATATCATTTTTGGTCAAAAATTGCTGAACATTCAGCATGGTGTGGGCTCATAAATCGCCCTTGATGAAATGGGCAAATGCTGAAAGAATCTCCAAAAAAAACTTCACTGAAGCCGAATGCAACCTCTCACAACGCTGGCTGGTACACTGATGCTGATGGGTTTCTAGACCACTTACCTATTGAGGGAAGCCTGTACAAGGGGCCTGCCCTCCAAATAATAATTCCGGTGTTTTGGGGGCCCCCCTTGTACTGTTATTACTCATCATAAGAACCTTGTTAGTGGTATCCTTGTTTTTCAGGTGGGACAAAGAAAAGTTAAATAACTGAGATCATACAGCCTAAAAAGGGATGGAGATGGGAATCAAACCCACTTTATGGTTCAGTTTATATGCTGTTGATTGTGTGCTTTTGCTGTTGTAAACCACCACAAATTATCTTTCTGTCTCCCCCATCCCAAGTATCTGGGTGCTAATTTATAGCCCAAATTGCAGCAAATTGTTCTAAGATAGCAGGCTGGCACACAGGGAAAAAAGGGAACCCTTTTTGACTACCTAGGGTAGATTTTGTAATTGTAAAATGTGCATGGTAACATTAAAATAGGGGTAAAGAATACAGAGCGAAAAATAAGTCTCTCTCACACCCTGAACCTCCAGTTCTGCAGTTTTCTTTCTCATAATTATTGCATTTAGTTGTTTGTGTGTTCTTCCAAATCATCTATTTTGATATAGGTCTTTGTATTTATATCTATCTGTGGTTTAAAACAAAAATGGTAACTTGCAGTACATACTCTTTTGTACCTTGGTTTTTTTTCCACTTAATATTTTAAAGATCATTCCATATCAATACAAATAGGTGTATTACTTTTAAAAATATTTTGTTGAAGTATAATATACATAGAGGAATATGCATATATCAAATGTACAACTCAGCTAATTTTCACATCCAGCACCCAAATCAGGAAATGGAAATTACCATCACCCCAGGCTTACTCTTTTTTTTTTTTGAGTTAGAGTCTCACTCTGTCGCCCAGATTGGAGTGCAGTGGAGTGCAGTGTCCGTTCCCGGCCACTGCAGCCTCAACCTGCTGGGGCTCCAGCGATCCCAGGTGCGCACTACCATGCCCGGCTAATTTTTAGATTTATTGTAGAGATGAAGTCTCACCAAGTTGCCCACGCAGGTCTCGAACTTACTCTTTTTTAATGGCATTATAGTACCCCATGCATATGAATATTATTTAACAAGTCTTTTATTTTTTATTTATTTATTTTTGAGTTGGAGTCTCAGTCTGTTGCCCAGGCTGGAGTGCGATGGTATGCTCACAGCCACCCCAGTGTCGACCTGCTGGACTCTGGCGATCCTTCCTCCTCAACCTTCTAAGTAGCTGGAACTACAGGCGTGCGCTACCATGCCCAGCTAATTTTTGATAATATTGTAGAGAAGAGGTCTCGCCAAGTTGCCCGGGCTGGTCTCAAACCTGTGGGCTTAGGCAATCCGCTCACCTTGGCCTCTCAAAGTGCTGGGATTACAGGCTGAGCCACTGAGCCCGGCCACAAGTCTTTTATTAATAGACATTTAGATTGTTTTTAGTCTTTGGCTTCTACAAATAATACTGCAGTGAATTATCTTATATGCAGAGATCTTTGCACCTTCAGCAAAAATATTCTTAGGATAAGTTACTAATTGCTGGGTTGAAGATGTATACATTTAAAGTTCTGTGTATTGTTGTCTTAAAAGAAGTTGTATACCAATTTAAGTGTCTTCCAACAATGTATAGAGTGTAAATAGGTCAGATTGAGTTAGATATTCTCACCTGTAGGGAGAGTGCAGAGAAATAATCCATTTTTTTGTGGTTAGCAGTTACTGTAAGGGACTTTGCTTTCCTTATTTTGAATTTGCCTCATTTTGTTTACTCATATTAGTTTGGAATTTACTGTCTCTGTCCCAGTGGAGAGATGAAAGATGGACAGTCTCTGGGTTTCTTCTTGATTCCAGGCAGCTGTGGACCTGGTCCTTAATTAGTCTGGTAGATACCGCCTAGGAAAATAAATTGTAGCCACTGTGTGAGGCCAACAGGTTGACTCCTGCATCTACTTGGTTCCCAGCAACCTGAGGTAGGGTCTGCTTGAGCCTAGTTCATTGGCTGCTGTGAATGTACATACTTGTCAATACATCCTGACTGACCAGGTCAGGATGGGTCCTTCAGATAGAATAACTATGGAAAGGTGAATTGGCCCACTCCAGATATGGGTTCCTGTGAGTAACTATTGGACTCCAAATGGGATAGTAAATCTCTTTTTAGGAAAAGAGAGATAGGAAGTTGTCCTGCCTTTCTTGGGCTAAGGAAGAAAATACCCTGAGGCCACTGAACCAAATAGTGCTTCCCACATCAGTGCATCCCTCTTTTGTTTTTTTAAATGTAAAATCCACTATTTAAAAGCATACAATTCAGTGGTTTTTACTTTATCTACAAGGTTGTACTACTATCATCATCTAATCCCAGAATATTTTCATCTCAAAAAGAAACCCCATTCTCGTGAGCAGTCATTTTCCTAACCCCTTTTCCCCTCAACCTTAAGCAACCACGAATTTATTTTTTTCCTCTATGGATTTGCCTAATTTGGACATTTAATATAAATGGAATCACATAATATGTAGCCTTTTGTGTCTATTTCCTTCACTTACAACGTTCTTAAGGTTCATTCATGCTGTAGTGTGTATCTTTACTTTGATTTTTTTATGGTCAAATATTCCATTGTATGGATATATCATACTTTGTTTATCCATTTATCAATTGATGCACATTAGAATTGCTTCCATTTCTCAGCTATTATGAATAATGCTGCTATGAACTTTCATGTGCTTGTTTTTATGTGGACACGTGTTTTCATATGCTTAGGGGTAGAATTGCTGGGTCATATGGTAACTTTATGTTTAACTTTTTTCCTTAATTGTAGTAAAAAAAAAAACCCAAAAAACCAAAAACCCTAACTTGAAATATACTGTCTTAACCATTTGTAAGTGTGCAGTTCCGTGTATTCACATTTTTGTGAAATATCTCTAGGATTTTTTTATCTTGCAAATCTGAAACGCTACCCTTTAAGTAATAACTCTCCCTTTTCTTCTTCTCCCTAGCCCTTGATAACCAGCATTCTCCTTTCTGTTTCTGTGAATTTGACTACTTTGGATACCTCATATAAGTGGAATCATAAAATATTTGGATTTTTTAGACTGGCTTGTCTCTTTCAGCATGATGTCCTCAGGGTTCATCCATTTTGTAGCACGTGACAGGATTCCCTTCCTTTTAAAAACTGAATAATATTCCTTTTTGAGTATCACATTTTGTTTATCTCATTATCTGTTGATGGAAAATTGGGTTGGTTCCAGCTCTTGACTGTTATGAGTAATGCTGCTGTGAGCATGGGCATACAAGTACCTCTTTGAGACCATACATTCAGTTCTTTTGGATATATATCCAGATATGGGATTGCTGGATCATATGGTAGTTGTATTTTTAATGTTTTGAGGAATTTATACCATTTTCCATAATGACTGCATCATTTTACAGTCCCACCAATAGTGCACAAGTGCTGCAATTCTCCACATCCTTGCCAACATTTGTTTTCCTCTGTTTTTTTTTGACAGTATCCATAAAAAAAAAAAATGAGATAATACTCATTGTGAGATAATACTTCATTGTGGTTGTGAGATAATACTTCATTGTGGTTGTGAGATAATACTTCATTGTGGTTTTGATTAGGATTTCTCTGATGATTAATTGATGTTGAGCATCTTTTCCTATGCTTGTTGGTCATTTGTTTCTCATCTTTGGAAAAGTGTCTATTCAAGTCCTCAGGTGATTTGATTTTTTGTTGTTGAGTTGTAGATGTTCTTCATATTTTCTGAATGTTATTATCTTATCAGATATGTTATTTGCAAATATTTACTTCCATTCTGTGATTCATTTTTGCCTTTTACCCTTTTGATTGTCTCCTTTGATACACAGAGTTTTTTAGTTTGATATCTGTCTATTTTTTTCTTTTGTTGCTTGTGCTTTTGGTGTCATATTCAAGAAATCATTGCCAAATCAGTGTCATGAAGCTTTTCCTCTGTTTTCTTTTGGGAGTTTTATAGTTTGGGAGTCTGCCATTTAGGTCTTTAATCCATCTTGAGTTAATTTTGGTATAAAATAAAGATGCAGCTGTACTCTGTTGCATGTTGACATCCAGTTTTCCCTTTGTGTTCTTTTTGAAGAATTGCCTAATTGTTTTCCAAAGTGGCTACACCATTTTATGTTCCCTCAAGCAGTATATGAGCCTTCCATTTGTTATTGTGTATCTTTTTTCCACCTAATATATCAGCAACTACAATATAATTTTTTTTTTGAGTCAGAGTCTCACTGTCAAGCAGGCTGGAATGCAGTGGCACGTTCACGACCACTGCGGCCTCTACCTGCTGGACTCAGGCAATCCTTCTGTCTCAGCCTTCCAAGTAACTGGAATCACAGGTGTGCACCACCACACCCAGCTAAGTGATTTATTGTAGAGATGAGGCCTTGCCAAATTTCCCCCACCCTCCAAGGTGCTGGGATTACAGATGTGAGTCACCATGCCTGGCCTGTATTTTTTTTATTGTGGAAAAAACATGTAACATAAAATGTACCATTATAGACATTTTTTAGTGTATAATTCACTAGCATTAAAATATGTTCAGTGTTGTACAATCAGTACCACTATCCATGTTCAAAACTTTTCATAGTCCCAAATAGAAACTCTGTACCTGTTAAACAGTAGTTCCCCATTTCCTACTCCCTTCAGAGCAACCATCATTCTATTCTCTGATTTTGCCAATTCTAGATATCTCATATAAACGGAATAATAAAATATTTGTTTTGTTGTGTTTGGCTTCTTTTGCTTAGCATGTTTTCATAGTTCACTCATATTGTAGCATATATGAGAATTTCCTTCCTTTTTAAAGCTGAATAATATTCCATTGTATGTATATACTACATTTTGGGTTTGTTTTTGTTTTTTTGCCCAGACTGGTTTTGAACCCCTGAGCTCAGGCAATCCTCTTGCAACATTTTGTTTATTCATCTGTTGATGGACATCTGGGTTATCTCTACCGCTTGGCTATTATGATTAATGCTGTAATGTACAAGGATCCCAATATCTCCACACCTTTACCAATACTTATTTTCCTTTAAAAAAAAATTGGTAATAGCCATCCTAATGAGTATGGTTTTGATTTGCATATTCCTAATGACTGGTAATGGTCAGCAACTTTTATGTGCTTCTTGGTTATTTGTGTATCTTTGGGAACTGTCTATTCCGTTCTTTTGCCTGTTTTTAAATTGGTTTGATTGTTGTTGGACTTTGTATATATTTTGGATATTAATCTCTTGTCAGTTATATGACTTGCACATATTTTCTCCCATTCTGTTGTCTTTTTGGTGTGAGATGGTATCTCATTGCATCTTCAAACTACTGGGCTCAAGTGATCTCTCACCTCAGCCTCCTGAGTAGCTATACTACATGCCTGGCTAATTTTTAAATTATTTTGTAGAGAGAACCGGGCTTGGTGGCTCAGCCTGTAATCCCGCACCTTGGGAGGCTGAGGTGAGTGGATT
>NW_007258032.1:1124834-1155259 GCF_000164805.1 Carlito syrichta | reverse complement strand
CTGCACTCCAGTCTGGGCGACTGAGTGAGACTCCAACTCAAAAAAAAAAAAAAATTTTTGTAGAAATGAGGTCTTGCTATGTTGCCCAGGCTGGTCTCAAACACCTGACCTTAAGTAGTCTTCCTGCTTGGGCCTCCCAAAGTGCTAGGATTACAGATGTGAGCCACCATGCCTGGCCCAATTGTGGTTTTCATTTGCTTTTCCTTGATGACTAATGGACTTTTCATGTGCTTATTGTTCATTTGTTATTGTTTGAATAAATACTGCTCTCCAAATCCTTGGCCCAGACTGGAGTGCAGTGGCCACTCCCGGCCACCGCAGCCTCGACCTGCTGTGTTCCGGCGATCCTTCCGCCTCAGCCTTCTAAGTAGCTGGAACTACAGGCGTGCACTACCACGCCCGGCTGATTTTTTGATTTATTGTAGAGATGAGGTCTCGCTGCCCAGGCGGGTCTCGAACCCACGGGCTCAGGCAGTCCACTCACCTCAGCCTCCCAAAGGCACGGAATTACAGGCTGAGCCACCGAGCCCAGCTTATTTTATTTTATTTTTATTTTTTTGAGTTGGAGTCTCACTCTGTTGCCCAGGCTGGAGTACAGTGGCATGCTCACGGCCACTGCAGCCTTGACCTGCTGGGCTCAAGCAATCCTTCTGCCTCAGCCTTCCAAGTAGCTGGAACTACAGGCATGTACCACCATGCCCAGCTAGTTTTTTGATTTATTGTAGAGATGAGGTCTCGTCAAGCTGCCCAGGCTGGTCTCAAACCCGCACTGCAGACTCAGTCAGTCCTCTCACCTCAGCTTCCCAAAGTGCTAGGATTATAGGTGTGAGTCACCGCGGCTGGCCTTTTGCCCATTTTTAAATAGAGATATTTGTCTTTTTGTTGAGTTGTAAAAGTTCTTTACATATTCTGTGTACTAGATTCTTACTAGTTATATGGTTTACAAATATTTTTCTCGTTCTGTGAGTTGTCTTCTTACTTTCTTAATAGTGGTTTTGAAGCACAAACATTTTAATTTTGCTGAAGTCCATTTTATCTACTTTTATTGCTTGTGTTTTAAGTGTCATATCAAGGAATCTGTGTCCTAAGTCAAGGTCACAAAGATTTATGCCTGTGTTTTTTTCTGAGAGCTTTACAGTTTTAGCTCTTACATTTAGGCCTTTGAAACATTTTGAGTTCTTGTTTGTATTTGGTGTGAGGTAGAGGTCCCCACTCATTCTTTTGCTTATGGATATCGTCATTTACAAAACACCAGTGAAACCATCTGGTTCTGGGCTTTTCTTAGTAGCAAGTTTTTTGTTTACCAGTTCAATCTCTTTGCTTATTCTTGGTCTATTTAGATTTTTTATTTCCTCTTGAGTCAATTTCAGTAGTCTTTGTCTTTCTAGGAAGTTAAAAATTTCATCTAAGTTTTTCTTATTTGTGGTACATAATTTTTCATCATATTCTGTAATTCTTATTTCTGTAAGGTCAGTAGTAACATTCTGCTTTCATTTCTGATTGTAGTGATTTGGTATTTTTTATTTTTCCTGTATGAATTTTTTTAGCAAGTCTCATAACTAAGACAATTTTAGTAATTTGAGTCTTTATCTTTGCTCTTCATTATTTTATTTTTGCTTTGAGTTTAGTTTGCTCTTTTTACAGGTGAAAAGTTAGGTTATTGATTTGAGATCTTTCTCTTTTTTTAATGTAGACATTAACACTACTGCTTTTGCTATATCCTGTAAGTTTTGGTGTATTGTATTTTTCTTTTCATTCATCTCAAAGTTTCCTAACTTCCCTTGCAATTTTCTCTTTGACTCATTGGTTTTTTAGGAGTGTTTCAATTTCTATGTGAATTTTTCAAATTTATTTAAGTTACTGAAGTGTAATTTTGTTCCATCAAAGAAGACTACTTTGTATAATATCAGTGTTTTTAAATTTATTGAAACTTGTTTTGTGGCTGAACATATTCTCGAATATGTTCCATGTGCACTTGAGAAGAAAATGTTTTCTGTTGTTGGGTGGCATGTTCCATAGATGTCTATTAGGTCTAGTTGTTTTAGGGTGTTGTTCAAGTCTTCTACCTTCTTGCTGATTATCTAATTATTCTCTCCATTATCACAAACAGGGTATTGGGAGTCTCTAGCTGTTGATGTTGAGTTGTTTATTTCTCCTTTCAGTTCTGCCCATTTTTCTTAATGTATTTTGAGATTCTGTTGTTAGATGTATGTGTGTTTCTAATTGTTATATCTTCTTGATGAATTGACTTTTTTGGAGTTGGGGTCTCACTCTGTCACCCAGGCTGGAGTGCCCTGGCATGATCACAATAATCATGGTTCATGGCAGCCTTGACCTCTTGGGCTCAAGCAATCCTTCTACCTCAGTATCCTGAGTAGCTGAGACTACAGGTGTGTGCCACCACACACAGCTAAGTTTTGTAGAGACAAATTTTACTGGGTTACCTAGACTGGTCTTGCATTCCCCGGCTCAAGCAATTTACCTGCCTCGACCTCCCAAAGTGCTGAGATTACAGGTGTGAACCACTGCGCCCTGCCGGTTTGGCCTTTTAATCATTATATAATAGACTTCTTTTTCTCTAGTAACAAATTTTGTCTTAAAGTCTGTTTTTTTCTTGTAATGCATGTGGCCTTCTAGATTCCAGGAATATGCTGAAGGTTTTCAAAGCCCCTATGGAAATCTTACTCCCCTGATTTTCCTCTATGATTTTTGGTTAGTCTTTTATTTGCCCCAAGTGTTATCCACCATTAGGCAGGCTCAGATTGAAACACTGATCTGTAATTGTTTTTGACAAATGCCCCCTTGGAAAAGGAGTTATGCACTTGGGCACTCTCAGTCAGGTAAAATACAGATAGCCTTGCAAGTGTGGTCTTCCAGGGAACCAACAGCCAGGTCTAATGACAATTTTGGGAATGAGGCTTTGAAAGAGCTCCGGCTCCATTCTACCAGCTACCTCTGGTGGTTGTCAGGCTGCACTGGGAATGTGGGTTATTCTTTTCTTTTTTTTTGAGTCAGAGTCTCACTCTGTCACCCAGGCTGGAGTGCAGTGACACATTCACAGCCACCATAGCCTCGACCTGCTGGACTCAGGCGATCCTTCCACCTCAGCCCTCCAAGTAGCTGGAACTACAGGCTTGTACCACCATGCCTGGCTAATTTTTTTTTTTTTAATTGTAGAGACGAGGTCATACCAAGTTGCCCAGGCTGGTCTCATACCCCTAGGGTCAGGCAGTCCTCTTGCCTCTGCCTCCCAAAGTGCTGGGACTATAGGCATGAACTACTGCGCCTGGTGGGTTATTTTCAAGACTAGCTTGTAATTGGAGAGCAGAGAATTGGATTAGGGCAAGTTAAAATGCTACCAAGCTAGCTGTTCTGAGATGAAGCTGTTTTTCTTAAATAAACGTTCCTTGGTTTGCTGTAGGCGTTTGATTAGTTTTCAAAGTTCTAAAAAGTTGATTTTTGACAATTTCTGCCAGTTCTTTCATTGCTTTTGTGAAGGAGGTAATTTTCAGAGATCCTTTCTTTGTTATTTTCACTGACATAATGCAGTATATCACACCTGGTAAGGGTAGGTCCTGGGACAGCAGCAGCCTTCCCATGTCAGTAAGGCCAAGTTTGTCCAAGAAGTTACTGAGTCAGGAGGAAGCAGGGAACATCCCTCCTAAATGGAGTTACAGAGACCTTAAGCTGCTCTATTTCTCAAAGGAGAATGATAGGGAGGAAACCATTATTCCTTGGTCATCTGTGTACTAGGTGCATGTGCTGTATTACTTATGTTTCACTACAGCATTTATGAGGTGGGAAGTATTATCTCCTCACTTTACAAATGAGGAAACTGAAATAAAGGGGATAAAATGCTACAGGCCACAAAGCTATTATGTGGCATACCTAGGATTCAGGCATGAAAAGGCTATTCTCTTTTCACTGTATTTTCCATTTATTGGTTCATCACTGTGTGACTGCTACATTTAATCATGCTTTCTCATTTCTTCATCACACAGCTCTTTTAGGTAGATTTATTTTCATTTTACAGAAGAGGAAACTGAGACTGAGAGGTCAGGCCTCTTACTCTGGTTGTACCATAAGTAGGATGGAGTCACTTCTGCTGAACTCTTTAACCCATACTTTTAGCCAGTGTGCTGTGCTGCCTCAGTAGATGTAGGATTACCACACATCCTCTCCTGCTCACCTGCTTCTGTGGACTACTGTATGCTGTTTACCAGCTAGGAAGGCCCTTGTCTAGTGTTGAGCCCAAGAGTGTCCAAGTTAAAATAAACCCCCATGTCTCAGTAGCTAGTAGAAAGAACACTAGATTAGGGATTTTGGCATGGCCACTGAATTTGGCTCTCTTACTTGTACCTTTCAGAGCCTTAGTTTTTTTCTCATCTGTATTTGGCCTTCAAAATAGGGTTTGCAGGGAAGAAAATACCTGCATTTTACTTTTCTCATTCCTTTTTAGTTTGTTAGTGTGTTTTATAGTGAATTATAGTGACCCCTACATAATTTGTTAAGTATACATTTACTGGGTCTGTCTATTCAGTTGCTTACTGATGGGGTGCCTAATCAAAGATGTTTGAACACTGATCTATGAAATGAGGCACTTTGGCTACAGTATGTTCCAGTACCAATACTCTCATCATTATATAAAGCCTTCTTACATCTGGTTAAAAACATGGCCAGGCGGGATGGCTCAAGCCTGTAATCCCAGCACTTTGGGAGGCTGAGGTGAGAGGATTGCCTAAGCTCAGGGGTTCGAGACCAGCCTGGGCAACTTGGTCGAGACCTCATCTTTACAATAAATAAAAAAATAAGCCGGACGTGATAGTACCCGCCTGTAGTTCCAGCAGTTGGAAAGCTGAAGTGGAAGGATTGCCTGAGCCCAGCAGGTCAAGGCCACGGTGGCCATGAGCATGCCATTGCACTCTACCCTGGGTGACAGAGTGAAACTCCTACTCAAACAAACAAACAAACAAAAACCTGGCAGTATTAACTCTTTGTCTACTGTTAACCTTGATGCCCTTGGTTATCTTTTTCTTTTCTCAAGTTTTTCCCTTGTTGTAATCACTTTAGCCAGAGTTGCATCCTACTTCTTTACAATGCTGTAGTGCCTGTAGTTTCCAGAATTTGTATGCGCTGTATGTCACTGGTTTGAGGAAGCAGCTTATGAAACTGACTGTAGGCAAAATAGTTGTTGCCTTTTTTTTTTTTTTTGCCAAGTAGGCAGGATCAGGGACCCCATCTTGCTTTCTTTGTACCGAACCACAACTATAGTAAACATCAAAGCCCTGACTTCTTTTTTTTTTTTTGAGTTGGAGTCTCTCTCCATCACCCAGGCTGGAGTGCAGTGGCACACTCACAGCCACACCAACATCAACCTGCTGGGCTCAGGAGATCCTTCTGCCTTAGCCTTCCAGATAGCTGAAACTAGAGGTGCATGCTACCATGCCCAGCTAATTTTTTTATTTCTTGTAGAGATGACGTCTCGCCAAGCTGCCCAGGCTGTTCTCAAACCCGTGAGTTCAGGTTTGAGTTCAGATGAGTCCCCTCACCTCAGCCTCCCAAAGTGTTGGAATTACAGGCTTGAGCCACTGCGCTGGCCTTGACTTCTTATCTTGATGATCATGGCCAAACTATTCACAGCTTGTCTTTACCCTAGGATATCTAATCACTGTGTACAACAGCCTAGACCTAAAGAAATTCATCTAGTAAAGATGTTTAGGTCTCCCAAAGGAAACTAAAGAACCCTAGGCAACACTAATCACTGCTCTCTTGAGGTTCTGTTCCATTTGAGAAGACTTGGCTTTCTTCTGTCTGCTTTCCCTTCCCAGAGTTTCAGGCTCCTTATTGGAATGTACACACAGTGCTCTTAAATGCCGCTTATGATCCTTTTTTTCCCCATCCTTTTATAAACACTGTCCTTTTTACCATCTTTGAAAGAATTCTAGGTTTTTGTTTTGTTTTGTTTTGTTTTGAGTTGGAGTCTCACTCTGTCGCCCAAACTGGAGTGCAGTGGCTGCTCCTGGCCACCGCAGCCTCGACCTGCTGGGCTCTGGCGAAGAATTCTAGGTATTAATAATTTTAGAAAGATGTTAAAACAGCTATCATAGTCCCCACTAATGAGACATCTGATACAACTGATGAAATCAACTTATTAAAATGCAATGAAAGTCCATTTAATGTACTATGGAGAAAGAAAAAAATGCTATCAATTAGGCTATGATAAACCACTAAGTATAAGATGCATCCTAATTTCAGATATTAAAATGGAAAAAACGGCCGGGCTCGGTGGCTCAGCCTGTAATCCCGCGCCTTTGGGAGGCTGAGGTGAGTGGATTGCCTGAGCCCGTGGGTTCGAGACCTCATCTCTACAATAAATCAAAAAATCAGCCGGGCATGGTAGCGCATGCCTGTAATTCCGGCTACTCGGAAGGCTGAGGTGGAAGGATTGCCGGAGCCCAGTAGGTCGAGGCTGCGGTGGCCGGGAGCGGCCACTGCACTCCAGTCTGGGCGACAGAGTGAGACTCCGACTCAAAAAAAATAAAAAATGGGAAAAACGTCTTAGAATCTATGGAAAAGGGTAGCTTCCTTTTCTGTCTAACTCTCAAGTGGGAGAGCAAAAACTGAACAGACTAGAAATGCCAGGACATTCCTATGGACAGACTAGATAGCCAAGAGCCTTGCAGAATGAGCAGATATGAAAACCAAGGGTAGCTCTAAGATATAGCAGCTGGCAGGACTATATAAAGAGTATCTTCTAAAATAAATCCTTTTACCAGAATGCTGGTGGAATAAGTTCTTTACTGTCATTGAAGAAGTTGAAAGTTCTGCTTGCCCATTTCCTAAAGAGAGGAATATATAAATGTTTAAATTCCTTTAATTAATTCAACAAGTAAGAGTGCCTGCTATGTGCAGGAGTGGTGGCAGTTCATAAACTTAATGTATTTTTTGTAGTTTTCAAGAATAACTTAATTTCTTCCCTAAAATGTGACTAGATAATTCTATTACCAAATAAGCCTATTCAGTATATTAATAGTACTAGCAGCATCAACACTTACAGAAAAATGTCATCCAAGTCCCACATGTAGACAATCTTTAAAAGCAGTTGCAAAATCCTTCCAAATTTCTTAATTCTTATGAAATGCCTATTTTTCTCAAACATGTTGACCCTCACCTACATAGATGATCCATAGATGTTTCCATAAGCTTACAATAAGTTTAAGTATCATACCTTTCCCTGAAGAAAAAGAAGTGATATTAGCTTTTCTACTCTTAGCCAAAGAACCTAATTCTATGTATTACTTCTGCCTTTGGCTTGGCCATTATCAAACAGTAGTTATAGATATTACTACTGAGAAGAGTAAACTAGCCTGAAGAAGTAAAATATGAATTTGGGTGAAGGAAGTTAGCTCCTAGAGCATTTGCAATTTTCCAGGAATTCTGTGACTTTATCAACTTGTGTCAATTTTGATACTTTTTTTTTTTTAGTTGGAGTCTCACTAGGTTGCTCAGGCTGGAGTGCTATGGCATGCTCACGGCCACCCCAGCATCGACCTGCTGGGCTTAGGCGATCCACCTCAGCCTTCCAAGTTACTGGAACTACAGACGCACACCACTACACCTGGCTAATTTTTGTGTTTTATTGTAGAGACGAGGTCTCACCAAGTTACACAGGCTGGTTTTGAAGCCCCGGGCTCAGGCAGTCCTCTTGCCTCAGCCTTCCAAAGTGCTGGGATTACAGGCTGAGCCACTGTGCACAGCCAATTTTGATACTTTAAAAGCATTGATATAATTTGCTTTTCTTAGCTCTTTCTCTAACTCTCAGGTATACAGTATTCTTATATAATTGTGGTAGAAAATCTTATTCAGGTGGACTTTAGATCACACTTTATTTGCTTTTATTTTTAACCTCCCTAAATTATAAATATTTATTTTGTAGGTATCATAGCAGCAAATGTTCTTGTTTTCTGTTTATGGAGGGTACCTTCTCTACAGCGAACAATGATCAGATATTTCACATCCAACCCAGCCTCAAGTAAGTCTAACTTGTGTGATTTTATTTTGAAGTAGAGACAATATGAAAGAAATATGCTTTATGTTAGTTAAAATGCTATATATAAAAAAAGTTACTTGTCAACTGCAAGTAAAATCCAGAGGATAGGCTGTAAGCTCCTTGAAGACCGGGACCTGGTCTTTCTTCATGAATCAAGACTTGTGATCACCGTAAGTTTATTCTTTGAGGAGAATATTTATAACTTTATATCTATAATTGAAATAATTTACTCATTCTTTTTTCTAACTAACTATTGCCATAAGACAGGTTGCTTTCATTGAACCGAGAATTTTTATTGGTATTTACTAAGATAGGTTTTTTTTTTTGAGTTGGAGTCTCACTCTGTCACCCAGGCTGAAGTGCAGTAGCACACTCATGGCCACTGCAGCCTCAACCTGCTGCACTCAGGTGATCCTTCTGCCTCAGCCTTCCAAGTAACTGGAACTACAAGCACGTGCCAGCACGCCCAGCTAATTTTTGATTTATTGTAGAGATGAGGTCTCGCTAAGTTGCCCAGGCTGGTCTCAAACCCTTGAGCTCAGGCATTCCTCTCACCTTGGCTTCCCAAAGTGCTGGGATTGTAGGTGTGAGCCACCACACTTGGCCTAAGATGGTTTAGCTGTCTTAAATAAACCATCTTACTTAAGCTTTTAACTAGCTCTGTTTTTGCTTCCCATGTTTCATTTTTTTCACAATAATAACATAGAAAAGTTAGCATAAATAATTTGTATTGGCTGTGTGTTCCGTGATTATCAGACCATGTTTATCTTTCTCTTGCAGGGGTCCTTTGTTCTCCAATGTTACTGTCAACATTCAGTCATTTCTCCTTATTTCACATGGCAGCAAATATGTATGTTTTGTGGAGCTTCTCCTCCAGCATAGTGAACATTCTGGGTCGAGAGCAGTTCATGGCAGTGTATCTATCAGCAGGTAATAGGCTTTAATCTCAGGGCTTTTGAGAGTATAAGCACTCACACCTGTCTGAAGAAGGGACAGAGGGAATGGTTACTGCCATATTTTGCACACAGTGAATTCTTAGGACATATTTGTTTCTCAAATTGTATGTAGAGAAGGGTGCCGCAGACTAGTGGAGCTATTGCCTTTCCGGCGTCTCATTTTGCTGATTTTCTCTTACATGAATTATTTGAATGTGCTTACTTATAAATTAGTCAGAATAAACCAGGGTTAAGCATGTCATTTTTATGTCACTGGGCCTTGATTTCTTTAGCTCAGACCCACTATTTTGCAAATAGTGATTCCCAGACTTTCTAGCTGTCTCAGTCATCTGGGTCTTTGTTAAATAACCTACAGCCAGCTCATTTCTCCCAGCATGTTCAGTTTACGGAAAGCTTCACATCAGAGCTATCCAAAATGATTGTCAAGAATGAGTTTGTTCTGTTTTTTGTAAGAAGATATATTGGCATGGAATCACTTCCTAGTTGTAGTCTTGAAGATGGCATCATTTTCTTATTTCAATTAGGAAATGATAATGTACATTTCTAGGTTTCTAGATGCTGCTAAGTTGACAGTTGGTCTAATTTTACTTACCTCTCTGTAAAATTTATTTAAACAATAAAATGTTAAAAATTTATTTCTAAAATCTTTACATTTAAAAATAGTATATCTGGCAATTGTATTGTGCTGTAGTGAAAAAAACACTGAGCTTGAAGATAGAAGACCTCGGTTCAGATTCTATTTCTGCTACTGACTATGTGATATTGCAAAAATGGCTAAACCTCTTTGGGGATAATGATGCTTCTTATCCTCTCATGACAAGGGATTTTAGAAAGGATTAAATAACAGTGTCTACCACAGGACTGGGGTGGGTGTTAATTGAATACTCACATGTATCTAGTCCCTCAAAAGTAGAAGCTGAGCAGAATCTTTGGCCTGTAAGATAAGCATATTCTTTCCCCAAGCACTAGTTGTGTTGTGGTAGGTACAGAGGGACTCTTTCAGGTGTCATTAATTCCTGCTCCATAGGAAGTTGTCTTTTAAATGAGTCACAGTGACTCAAATGACATTGAAGCCAAGGAGACCTAAAGGATCATCTAGTCTATTGTTCCATCCCAGAGAGTCTGATTTAGTGTGTCAAGACTACAGCCCAGAGAATTCTGAGATAGCTGGTGAGTTTGGGAACTATCTTCTTTCTTCATGTTATAGTTGAGGAAAATGATAACTGAGAGGTAAAATGAATGACCTCATGTCACTCAGAAGGACATACAGTAAATCACTTTTATTTTCCTATAAAATAGCTGAAGTGATAGGCAGGATAAGTATTCTTGCCTGCACCCTAGTCTAATAGAAACCTGTTAATCTGTGCAGAGTGGAGATCAAAAATGGAAACCTTTTTTATATCTCACTTAAATTATTGAAATATGACTTATTTCTTAGGTGTTATTTCGAATTTTGTCAGCTATGTGTGTAAAGTTGCCACGGGAAGATATGGACCTTCACTAGGGGCAGTAAGTATTTTTTTAAATTTTATATTTATTTATACTTAATTTAATTAATTTATTTATTTGAGACTGAGTCCTGCTCTGTTGCCCATACTGGAGTGAAGTGACATGATCATAGCTCACTCACTGCAGTCTCAAACTCCTAGGCTCTAGTAGTTTTCCCACCTCAGCCTCCCAAGTAGCTGGTACTACAGGCACATGCTACTACACCCGATTAATATTTTTATTGTTTGTAGAGACAAGGTCTTGCTAGGCTGCCCAAGCTGGTCTCAAACTCCTAGCTTCGAGCAATCCTTCTGCCTTGGCCTTCCAAAGTGCTGGGATAATAGGCGTGAACCATTGTACTGGCCTGTATTTCTATTTTTTTTTTAATTTTAAATTCATCTTTAAATAATTTTAGACTTAGAAAGCTGCAATATTAATATAAAGAGTTTGCATATATCCTTCACCTTATTGTTAACTAACATTTCAGAGCCACAATACCATTATCAAATTCAAGAAATTAACATTGAAACAATACTATTGACCTCAATAATATTCTACATCTCATCTAAAATGTATACATTTAATCTACATCTAATTTAGAATTTATACATATGTAAAGCTTGGTAAATTTCAGGCTTTAGCTTTTAACTGTTGGTCATTTATATACATTTACTGAAATAAGAGACTATCTCAAAAGGAGTAAGTCAGAACAGTGAGTATCCTGTCCTAATCAAGCAGAGAGCCTAATCTAGCACTGGAAAATTCTAACTAATTGAAGATTTGAATCTGGTACTATATACTCTTATTTGAGTGTCTACTGGGTAGACTGAATTGATAGGCACTGTGCTAGAGCCTGGGGAGATAGCCAGTGAGCAAGATGATCACAAGTCTTGCCGTCGTCTTGCCGTCAGGAGCTTACATTCCGGATGCTTTAAAAAATGTTCGAAAAATGTGTTTTCTTTTTAATGGCAGATTTCTAGGCACATGGAAATTTTAGTAATAGTTCTTTAAGCCGGGCTCGGTGGCTCAGCCTATAATCCCGCACCTTGGGAGGCTGAGGTGAGTGGATTGCCTGAGCCCGCAGGTTCGAGACCCACCTGGGCAACTTGGCGAGACCTCATCTCTACAATAAATCAAAAAAATTCGCCAGGTGTGGTAGTGCGCGCCTGTAGTTCCAGCTACTTGGAAGACTGAGGCGGAAGGATCGCCGGAGCCCAGCATGTCGAGGCTGCGGTGGCCGGGAGCGGCCACTGCACTCCAGTCTGGGTGACAGAGTGGGACTCCAACTCAAAAAAAAAAAAAAAAATAGTTCTTTAAAGACTACACATTTAATTTGCATATATTTAAATACTAATGCACTTGAATGCATTCAAATAGGGGATTTCCTATTTAAAGGAACTCTATAAAGTTTAACTTTGGGAAAATATTCTTACGTAAAATAATCATTCTTAATTTGTGTATTCCTCAGATTTGTTTACACTTAATTTTTCTAATGAGCATTTATCTTGTCCTATGACCTATGACCTACATGCTTTCTTAAGCCCTCTTCTTTTCATTCATGGAATTTTTGGTTTTTTTAAAATATAAAATTTGGTTCTGGTATAATTTATGAATTTCGAATCATATTCTTTGCCCTATTCAACAACTAGGCATCTATTATATGAAGGCAATAAAGACCATTAGGGTGAATCAGAAGGAGACTCAGACTTCAAGTTTAGTTGTGGAGAAAACATACACACATCTAATTCACACTGGGCAAAATAATTCTCTAGAGGACTTTGGGAGTCCTGAGAGTAGGGAGACTTTTCTCATTAGCTGAAAGGATCTGGGAGGACATTTTGATGTTATTTTCATTTTATGGATAATTGAAATCTAAAATTAACAGAGGATGGCAGCATGATATTTTTAATTAGAGTGGGATTAAATTCCAGTTTTGTTATTTACCTGTGATTTCCAGGACATATTACTGAACTTCTTTGAATCTGTTTCCTCATATAAAATGGGGATAACGCCATCTAATTCTAATTTGCAATGCAAGTATATTTAGAGTGCTTACACTGAAAGGAGTACAGAGTAAGAAATGTGGAAGTGGTAGCTCCCATTCAGTCATCAAAATCTTATAGAGTCATGGGAGGATATAAAGTTATTATCCCCAAATACTTGAATTCTTCCTTGGCTAAAATTGAAGAAACTTAAGTTGCTAGGTATAATGGCATTTTTAATGAGAAATCTGGGGAAAAAATTACTGTTGACAAAATTGTTACAAAATATGAAATATTGATTTTATTGGCTTAGTCAATAAGATAAGATGGAGACTATTAAAATATATTTGTCATTTACTTTGGCACTAGGGATTAATAATACTGACTAGTTTCGGTAAGAGTTTTGTTTAATTAGAGCTATACATATGCTGAATCTCATCAAATTACTAGTTAGTAGAAGGAAGCTTTTTTCTAAACAGTCTGCTTTTTTTTTTGAGTGGGCGAATCACTCTGTCACCAGGCTGGAGTGCAGTGGCACGTTGCTCAGAGCCACTGCAGACTTGACCTGCTGGGTTCAGCTGAAACTACTGGCATGTGCCACCACACCTGGCTAATATTTTGATTTATTGTAGAGATGAGGTCTTACCATGTAGCCCAGGCTGGTCTCAAACCTGAAGGCTCAGGCAATCTTCTCACTTCTGCCTCCCAAAGTGCTGGGATTACATACATGAGCCATGACGCTCGGCTTTGTCTGCTTTTTAAAAGTTTTTTTTCTATGAAATGTAACCCTTAATCTCAAAATAGCAGCATTTGTTAAGTGTTTGTTAGAGAAAACGTTTTTCACTTGAAGTCGTTTCTTACAGGCTGAACTTGCTCATCAGCATTATGATGACCTGTTCACTATGACTTCATTGATCTATCATTGACCTAACCTGTACCTAAACTGAATCCTCTTTTTAAGTTAGGAAAGTATCTTTAGTCTCTTCCTTTCGAGGTTATTTTTGTGGAGATGGGGGGAGTCTCTCTATGTTGCCCAGGCCGGTCTTGAACTATCCTCAAGAGATCCACCATGCCTGGCTGGCATTGTTCTTGATATCTTATGCTATATTTTTACTTGTTTCAAACATGTTTGCAATTGTTCATTGAAGCATCTTTATGATAGCTGCTTTAAAATCCTCGTCAGATAATTCTAACATTTATGTCATCTTGGGTGTTGGTATTTATTGATTATCTTTTCTCATTCAAGTTGAGATTTTTACCAGTTCTTGTTATAATTGATTTTCAGTTGAAACCTGAACATTTTGGATATTGTGAGACATTGGATCTTATTTAAACTACTCTTTTAGCAGGCCTCCTCTGACACTGTTCTTACGAAGGAAGGGAGTATGCTAACTCATGACTGCCAGATGGGGCAGAAGCCCAGCTTCCTCACTCAACCGCCTTTGCCTTTTGGGGCATAGTGGTTCTTTTAGGGCAAGATTGGGAGTCCTGGGAGTACAGGCTCCCTAGTGGACCTCTGCTGATATTGGTGTGGCTAGGAGGAACAAGGGTTCCTTGTTACTGTTCCTTTCTACTGATACCACTCTGTTAGGTGTATTGGGCGCTTTGTTACTGCCTGGCAAGGGTATAAGTCCAGGATCCTCACTTAGTCTTTGCTGATGGGAGTTGGGTCACGGTTTTTTCAAAATTGTTATTGTCTAAAAAGTTCTCTTTTGCTAGGCTACCCTTTCTTGGTCCTTAGCTAGAGGGAAGATTTGAACTATATGAGCCAAAAGAAAGTCCAGGAATACAATGAAAAACTATTACTATGATAGATTTGAAGATTAGATAGATATAGAAAATTGCTTAAGAGATAAGTAAAAGGCTAGCTGTGCATGTCAATTAAAAGTATGTAATCAGTGTTTGTAAACATTATTGATGGAGAGCAAAAGATCTTCACCTCTAACTATGGATCCAGACCTCTTGGGTTTACTTGGATCAGGGTTCATGACTCCCTAAAATTGTATTTAAAAATATGTATGAATGAGAATTTTTCCTGAGGAGAGAAGGGACTATTTTCATTAATTAGATTCTTAAAAGCTGACTAGAAAAAGTGAAAAATCTCTACATGGGAGTAAGCCCAAATGGTCAAAAAACAAGTTGTGATTTTTTAAAAACATATAAATATGTTTAAATTTGTATAAAAGTCACATTGAGAAAGTTCTAGAAGGATAATGGAACTACCTTTTAAAAATAAGTACAGTAAGTTATAGTCACAAAGACTGGCTTTACATATAATTGCACAGATAATGGTAATTTTGTTTAATAGATAGGGAATAATTGTCATCTGTGGAAAAGTAGGGGAACTGCACAGAATTTTAATGGTCTTTCATGTCAGCTAACAAGTGATATTTGCTTCATTTGGGGGGAAAGTAAAATTTTTTTTTTTCCTTCCAGAAAATAAGGTTTCAGCTTGATTTCTTCTGAAATTTGAGTTGGGTTTTTTAGGGTTTCTTTAAAAATAAACTTAGGGTATTAAAGTTACGCATATACCTTGAAGCCTAGCGGGTGATAGGCTGCTGTTCAGGCTTACTTTCAAATTCTTAGTGACATTGACATCTACTCTGCTTAATGCAGTGCTTGCTGGATTTGGGGGCAGATATTGAAATAACAACTAGAATAAATCTTTCAGAGTAAATACAAATATGGCCAGTGTAACATGTTATACCCCAGGGGAACCATGACCTAGCAAGTATTGTGGGGAAATAAGCCACCGCCTTTTCAGATGGTTCTGATGTCCTGTTGCTGTGACTCACTTAGGACGGGGAGTGGGAACAGGGAAAGGTGAACAAATCATGGAAGCTATATGTTGGTGTATGTGTATTTCCACACAAGCAGTGATTGCCCTATTAAGGGAAGTCAGGATTTCAGAAGAACTGCATGTGTTAAAATTACAGACTTTTGCACAGAAGCCAACTTGGCCAGTATACAATAGCAGTTGATATTAAGTGTAGAATATAGAATTCTGACTCCTGCCCCTCACTCTCAGTTGGCACGCACCACCACATCCAATCTGTTGCTGTAATATGTCGCTGTGGTGATTGTTCTTTCACCTTTTCAGCCTGGGCACTGGATTGTCTCTGTCCATTTACCTTGATTCAGGTCTTGGGATCCCCTTTAGAGGGATGTCTGTGCTGTCCTCTGTCTTGCAGTCACTCTGACTTACTCCTAGGAATGCAACTTGAGCTGGTTTCTCTGTTTATACCAGTTGGCAATTACATAGTTAGGGGCTGGAGACATGTGGGATCTCTGGGACGCTTTATAATTTCTTTCAAGTAGTAGTAATTCCTAAAACATAAGACAATGGTATATTCTGAAGCAACCCTTCAAACAGAATACACTAAGTAAACAGTTGGTGATTAGGAGAGGTAGGTGCTGTTTTTCAGAAATCACCTTTTTAATGTGAAAAGGTAGGAGTTTTTCCTACCTTTTAACTATAAGGGCTTCTTTTAACATTGCATCTGTAAAACTTGCAGAAAATAATACAAAGGACTCCCATGTAGTCTTTTTTATTCTTTCTTTTGTTTTGTTTTTTTTAATTTTGAATCAGGGTCTCACTCTGTCATCCAGGCTGGAATGCAGTGGCACAGTCACGACCTACTTCAGCCTTGACCTCCTAGGATCAGGTGATCCTTCCACCTTATCCTCCCCAGTAGCTGGGACTATAGGCCTGCACCTCTGCATACAACTAATTTATGTAGAGATGTGGTTTGAGCTATGTTGCCTAGGCTAGTGTCGAATTCCTGGGTTCAAGCAATCCTTCTGCCTCAGCCTCCCAAATTGCTGGGATTACAGGAGTGAGCTATCACACCTGGCCAAGTCTTTTTTTAAAAAGCAAGTAACTCAGGTTTACTAATTAACATACAAAAAACTGCATATATCTAAAGTTTATAATTTGGTAAGCTTTGACATGTAGACACTATGAAACTATCACCACATTCAACATCATACTCATCATGGTTTCTTGGTTGCTCCTTGTAGTCATTCCTTACTGTCCCTCCCCAGTCCCTAGGCAACAATTTACCTACTTTCTGTAAAAATAAATTAGTTTGAGCCGGGCGTGGTGGCTCATGCCTGTAATCCTAGCACTTAGGGAGGTGGAGGCGAGAGAACTGCCTGAGCCCACGGGTTCAAGACCAACCTGGACAACTGGGCGAGACCTGTCTCTACGATAAACAAAAAAATTAGCTAGGTGTGGTGGTGCTTGCCTGTAGTTCCAGCTACTTGGAAGTCTGAAGCAGAAAGATTACCTGAACCCAGCAGTTTGAGGCTGTGATGGCCGTGAGTGTGCCACCACAAAATGATGAATTAGTTTTCAAATGGAATCATACAGCATATAGACTTTTTTGCTGTTGTTGCCATGCCTTCATTTACTTTATATAATTACCTCGAGATTCATCTATGTTGTGTATATCAGTAATATTCTTTTATATTGAGGAATATTTCATTGTATGAGTGTACCATGTTGTGTTTTCCTTTCACTTTATGATGGACATTTGGGTAGTTTCTAGTTTTTGGCTTTTACAAAAAAAAAAAGAAAACTGTGAACATTTGTATACAACTCTTCGTATGGACATATGCTTTCATTTCTCTTGGGTAAACAACTAGGAGTGGAACATTTACACCATATGGTAGATACATGTTTAACTTTTAAGGAACTGACAAACTGTTTTCCAAAGTGGTTATAGTATTTTATAATACTTTCCCACCAGTAGTGTGTGAGTACCAGTTTCTTTGTATCTTCACCAGTACTTGGTATGGTCGGTCTTTTAAAAATTTCTAAAGCTGGATAATTTCCATAGCCTTTCTTTGTTTTTGATGCCATCAACAATTTTAAACAGTGCAGGCCAGTTATTTGATAGAATGATATCTTAGTGGGATTTTAATTTTCATTTTCCTAATGACTAATGAAAAATTGTTTTCTTATTGTTTGTGACATTCTTTATATGTTTTTGACATATATCCTTTATCAGATGTATGACATGCAAATATTTTCTCTCTGCCTGTGTGTTGCCTTTTTTTCTCTGTGTAATGTCTTTCAAAGAGTATAAGTTTTTCATTTGTATTGACTCCAATTTCTTAATTTATTCTTTTATGGATCATGGTTATGGTGTCATAGTTAGGAAATTTTTATCTAATCCAAGGTCGCAAAGATTTTCCTTCTATGTTTCCTTTTTTTTTTTTTTTTGAGTTGGAGTCTTACTCTGTCACCCAGACTGGAGTGCAGTGGCCGCTCCCGGCCACCGCAGCCTCGACCTCGTGGGCTCCGGTGATCCTTCCACCTCCGCCTTCTGAGTAGCCGGAATTACAGGCGCGCACTACTATGCACGGCTAATTTTTTGATTTTATTGTAGAGATGAGGTTTTGCCTGCCCAGGTGGGTCTCGAACCCCGGGCTCAAGTAATCCACTCACTTCAGCCTCCCAAAGGCACAGGATTACAGGCTGAGCTACTGACCCCGGCCCTCCTATGTTTTCTTCCAGAAGGTTTTTATTTTAGGTTTTACATTGAAGCCTGTGTTTCAGTTTAAAAGACCTCTAGGCCAGGCTTGGTGGCTCAGCCTGTAATCCCAGCGCTTTGGGAGGCCGAGATGAATGGATTGCTTGAGCCCAAGGGTTCGAGACCCTCCTGGGCAACTTGGCTAGACCTTATCTCTACAATAAATCAAAAATTAGCCGGGCGTGGTAGCGTGTGCCTGTAGTTCCAGCTACTCGGAAGGCTGAGGCGGAAGGATTGCTGGAGCCCAGCAGGTCGAGGCTGCAGTAGCCGGGAGCGGCCACTGCACTCCAGTCTGAGTGACAGAGTGAGACTCGAACTAAAAAAAAGAAAGAAAAAGAAAAGGCCTCGAAATATTTTTGACCGAGATTCATCCACATTTCATTCATCATTTTCTCTTTATATCATATTTTTTTCATTTGAGGATAGGGTTCATATATTATGCCCTTCTGCCTCTACATACTTCAGCATATATTTCCTAAGAACACAAATATCCTTATTTATCCTGTAGTGCAGTTATCACATTCAAGAAATTTAACATTGATATAACACCTTCATCTACAGTTCTTATCCCAGTTTTTAAAATTGTCCCAATAATGTCCTTTATAGTTATTTTCTCCCTTGCCTAAAACCATGTGTTGCCTTTAGTTGTGATGTCTCTTTGGTCTCCTAAAAGCTGGATAATTTCCATAGCCTTTCTTTGTTTTTGATGCCATCAACAATTTTAAACAGTGCAGGCCAGTTATTTGATGGAATGCCTGTCAACTGGGTTTGTCTATTTCCTCATGACTAGATTCAGATTATGTATTTTTGGTTGGAAAATTACTGAAGTGGTGGTGTGTCCTTCTCAGACATCACAGCTTAGAGGTACTTGATGTTCATTTGTCCTTTGCTGGTGGGGATAATTTTGGTGAATAGTTAAAGTGTTGTCCAGCTTCTCTACTGTAAAGTTATTTTTCCTTTTTAAGCTAATAATTTGTGAGAAGATACTTTGAGATTATTTAACTGTCTTGCTCATCAACCTCCTCCCTCCTCTACTACCCAGAAATTGCATCCATTGATTATTCTAGCTTGAATCGGTTTTTACTTGAGGGCTGTGGCCAGGGTGAAGGTATCTACCAAATTAGCTTTCCCTAACATTAATGTCTTCCATAACTGTGGCTCACTTATTAATGCTAGGAAATTAATGTTGCTATGATAGTATTAACTACAGACTATATTGGAATTTCCCCAGTTTTTTCATGTCCTTTTCTTACTCCATGGCGTTGAATTGCCTTGCTTTCTTAGTCTTCTCCAGTCTGTGACAGTTTCTCAGATTTTCCTTGTCTTTCGCACCCTTGATACTTTTGAAGATTGGGGGGAAGATATCTTGTAGACTGTGCCTCAGGGGAGTTTATTTTTAATAGTTGACTAAGGTTTGTCTCTGCTGTGAACTGTGGTAGAGGACAGGCTGCGTTAAAGCGCCTGCCGCCTCTGCTCTCTCCCTCTTCATCAGCCACACTTAGCTTCTCTATATTCTTCTGCTGGGGTGTGTTCGTTACCCTCCAGGCGTGGTCCGGTTATTTATTTATTTTTGAGTTAGGGGCTGGGTCTCACTCTGTCGCCCAGTGGAGTGCTGGAATGCAGTGGCATGATCACAGCTCACTGTAGCCTCCAATTCCTGGGCTCAAGTGATCCTTCTGCCATAGCCTCCCAAGTAACTGGAACTACAGGCGTGAGACACTGCACCCAGCCTTCCAGGCATGAGCCACTGAGCCCAGCCTGCCGGGCGTGGTTTATACTATTTTTCTGCCTGGAACACTCTTCCCATCTCTTCCTCCTCTGCATGGCCCACACCTGGTTACCTGCCATGCAGAGCTTGATGTCACTTATTAACCCTGAGCTTTCCCTCCCCTGTGTTGTTCTGACATGCTGTACTTCTCTATAACTATCCCATTTTGTTGTTTTTACTTATTTAGGTCTTTTCTGCCATTCTGTGAGCTCCATAAAGGCAGAGACTGTAGATCTTGTTCACCTCTGTATCCCTAGCATCAAGCATAGAGCCTGCTACATGGTATGACTGAAGTATTTGGATGAATGATTATCCTGAGATTTAATGTAAACTGGAGATTATGACCCAGTTCTTCAAATATGACGCCGTTTAGAGGAATTGGAACATGTCTAACATGAAGAGGGTTAAATTAGCAGAATTTATCCAAGAGAAATTTGATAGCCATTATAAATTTAAATTATGAAGATTATATAGGAACCAGGAAAAACACATATTAAAAAAACTAAAAGTTTACACAGTGATTATAACTGTTCAACTCTAAGAAGAATCGTTGATTTGCAGATCCTAAGGTCGTGGGCTTGGGTTCCAGGTTTTTGTTCTATAGTAAGAGGTTGTTGGGGGAGGTGTTCCTCTGGCAGATGGATACATGTGTGTCCCTGGGCCATGCTGGGGGTGGGGTGCGACTCAAACAGAGCCACCAGGTAAACACAGCACACTTTCCTGGAGCATAGCCTTTGCTCACCGGTTTCAAGGAAAATAAATTTTTAAGATGAAACATACTTGGAAGAAATTTCACGCACATGGGTTTCTTTGGGCAAATTCATGCTCACTTTCTCTGGCTAGGGAGCTTTGTTGGAGAAGTTTAAGAAGTTACTTCTTAGGTGAGATGGTGCATGTGACACATGTAGCGCTGTCCCTGCGGTTCGTGAAGCAGTCACAGGCTGCTCGTTCCACATCTTGCTGCCCTGTATTGGCGGTCAGTCTTCCTAAGTGATTATTGTGTGAAGGACCTGGAGCTCCCGTGCCTGATACTGCGTAACTTTAGTAACTGAAAGCCTTTGAGTCACATTTGTGCTCCCCTAGAAATGTGCGGTATATAAACTTTGTGGGAAAAGTGCAGCTTCTTTAGACGCTGTAGCCACACTGCGTTTCCTGTTTTCCCCACTGTGTTACTTTGCAGTCTGGTGCAATCATGACCATCCTTGCAGCTGTCTGCACTAAGATCCCAGAAGGGAGGCTTGCCATTATCTTCCTTCCGATGTTCACGTTCACGGCAGGGAATGTAAGTATTTTTATGAAGCGAAGTTCTGGTGATGTTTTCTCATTGACTAAATTCTACCCCTTAAGTTAGAAATGTCAGTACTGGAGGAATTCACGTTTTACTACTTCTGTTCTCTCTTGCTGGCTTTCAGGCCCTAAAAGCCATTATTGCCATGGATACAGCGGGAATGATCCTGGGATGGAAATTTTTTGATCATGCAGCACATCTTGGGGGAGCTCTCTTTGGAATGTAAGTTTAACAGATGCTAACCTGCTTCCTCAGGTCATGCACTCCCCCACCCTCCCCTGTCCTCCCCCATCCTGCCCTTTTCCTCCCCCATCCTGCCCTTTTCCTCCCCCATTTCTCTCCCCCTTCCCTCTCCCCTTTCCCTCTCTGCCTTCCCAAGGCAGAGTGAGACATGGTAGAAGCAGAAAAAGGTGGGGCTGGGAGGGTGAGGAAACCTCAACCAAACGAGGGGGCCATGAGGATGTCAACCCTGTCCCTGCCTTGCTCATTCATAGAAACAGTCTGTGCCTTTACCCTACCTTAGCCTTAAAGTTACCCCAACTCCTTACCTGTTGTCATTCCCAGCCCCTCTTAAAGACTGCTGCCTGGCCCCCAATCTGTGCTGTCATCTCCTTTTCCTGCTCTCAGGCTTTCTTGCCCTCCTCTTCCTGCCTGGTGTCCCACCTGCCACCACTGACCTCTGTCTCACCAGTGCTATGCAGACGCTCTGAGCTGGCAGAGCCATTTCTCTGCCTGCACTGAGTGTGGAAGGGAGTGCTCCATGACTAGGGTAGAGACCGGGAACCATAACCAACATGGACCACTCCCTAAGCATAGATAGCTCTTATGTGCAGCACCAGGCTAGTTACTTTTTGTCTACTATTATGATTCCCATTTTACTGACGGGAAACTCAGGCTCAAAAGTGATCTTCCTCAGGCCAGATAGCTGATAAATAGCAGAGCCGAAATTTAAACCCAGATCCATAGCCACACTGTCATACCATTTTGAAGACAAATAGCATGGTGGCTATAAGAGCTTCCATGCTCAGACAAAGGGATTTTGCCAGAAACATAGTTTAGTAGCCAATCCGTCTTGGAAATAGCCTCAGGACTCTTGGAGCCCAGCTGACCCTAGAGACCTTTCAGCAGAGGTCTTGTCTCTGATGGCTGGATCCCCTGGCAACCTTTTATTGACTAAACATTGCCTTTTGCCCTTACTTGGTTTTTATTTTGTTTCAAAAACTTAAGTTTTGTAATTTAAAAGAGTAGAAATATCTATTCTAAGGGAAGCAGTTTTGCCCAGTAGGCGGCAGAACTAAATGCCATTATGCCATTTATAATCTTCAGTGGTGATTAAAGAGTACATATGCAAGTTCTAGTTCTAAGAACAGCACATTATAAATAGTAGAAACTGACCTGATGCTACAATATGAGAGACACAAAGACTTAGGAAAGGGGTTCTGTTTTATGAACTCGGCATTGATCTAGATTTTTCCACATATATACTTTAAGGATTTTCTCGCCAGCAAAGTTTTATTCTCCTGAACCATAATTAGATGACCTTTTTCCATTCTGAAAATAATTGAATCAAATGCATTTAAGTCCAGGATCCAAGTGGTGGAGAAATCCTTTTCCTTTGTGGTTTCTAATTTCAGCTCCTTTTCATTTGCTAGATCTCAGTCACACCCCAAATTCATCTTTTCTAACATTCTTTACTCTAGATTTAGAAATCTAAAATCTTTTATTTTTATTTTTTAAGTGCCGTGATGTTGATTACAATGATTCCATTAGCATCCACTTGTGCATTTCCCTGATTTAATATCTCTGACCAGATCTTACAGCTGCACATTTACTTTTGCAGTAATGGTAGCTGATGGGTATTGAATATATGGGGACATCAATTCTCATAGAATTCTATGAAGGAAGGGCTAATTTAATATTCTTAAAATCCTGTGAGGTGGCCAGGTACAGTGACTCACGCCTATAATCTTAGCACTTTGGAAGGCTGAGATGAGAGGATTGCCTGGGCCCACAGTTTGAGACCAGCCTGGGCAACTTGATGAGCCCTCATCTCTACAATAAATTAAAAAAAAAAAATCAGGCAGGCATAGCGTGTGCCTGTGGTTCCAGCTACTTGGAAGGCTGAGGTGGAAGGATCACCTAAGCCCAACAGGTCGGGGCTGTGGTGGCCAGGAACATGCTACTGCCCTCCAGCCTGGGTGACAGAGTGAGACTCCAACTCAAAAAAAAAAAAAAAAAAAAAAATTCTGTGAGGTATTTTATTTTACAGATAAAGAAGCTACTTTTAAAAAGTAATTTGTCAGCCGGGCGTGGTAGTGCGTGCCTGTAGTTCCAGCTACTTGGAAGGCTGAGGTGGAAGGATCGCCGGAGCCCAGCAGGTCGAGGCTGCGGTGGCTGGGAGCGGCCACTGCGCTCTAGTCTGGGCGACAGAGTGAGACTTCAACTCAAAAAAAAAAAGTAATTTGTCCAAGATCACACAGCTAATAACTGCCAAGCTGGAGTTTCTGAATGAGCACTGGGTATTGGGTTGCTGCTATAAGAAAGGGCACCTCAGAAATCAGTCATTCTGAAGTATTTTCCTAACTTTAGCTAAATGACCAGTTTCATTCAGATTTGTGAATATAATCAAAACTGTGTACCTGCAAGATTAAAATATTTGACTTTTTGCTTGAAATAAGTAGGCTAAAATGATTTGGGAAAACATTAATGGAACCTTCTTAACAAGTGATTCATTTCTTCTGAAAATTTTTATAATTGCATTTGAATCTTAGGGTTTTCCTTTTTCTCTTGCTCTGAACTCACCAGATTCAATCCAGCAACAGCATGTTGAAAAAAAAAAAGTGAATAAATTGACCTATTTTACTTTAAGCACAATTTGTTACATGCCTATTAATTTCTTATTTTATTTTATTTTATTTTTTTTTTGAGTTGGAGTCTCACTCTGTTGCCCAGACTGGAGTGCAGTGGCCGCTCCCGGCCACTGCAGCCTCGACCTGCTGAGCTCCAGTGATCCTTCCAAGTAGCTGGAACTACAGGCGCGTGCTACCATGCCTGGCTGATTTTTGATTTATTGTAGAGATGAGGTCTCGCCAAGTTGCCCAGACAGGTCTCGAACCCGTGGGCTCAAGCAGTCTACTCACCTCAGCCTCCCAAAGGCACGGGATTACAGGCTGAGCTTTTAAAATGCCTTTTTTCTGCTAGGCGTGGTGGCTTACACCTCTAATCCCAGCAATCTGAGAGGTAGAGGCAAGAGGATTGCCAAATTAGCTGGGCATGGTGGCGCATGTCTGGTGGTTCCAGCTACTTGGAATGCTAAGGTGGAAGGATTGCCTGAGCCCAGCAGGTTGAGGCTATCGTGGCTGTGAGTGTGCCACTGCACTCAACCTGGGCAACAACAACAAAAAAGCCTTTTTTTCTTTCTATAAATTAGCTGACTGTTTTCTTTGTTTTAAATTTTTTGATGGTAACTTGTTTTTGTTTTTGTTTTTGTTTTTTTGAGTTGGAGTCTCACTCTGTCGCCCCGACTGGAGTGCAGTGGCTGCTCCCGGCCACTGCAGCCTCAACCTGCTGGGCTCCAGCGACCCTTCCGCTCAGCCTTCCAAGTAGCAGGAATTACAGGCATGTGCTACCACGCCCAGCTGATGTTTTAATTTAGTGTAGAGATGAGGTCTCGCCAAGTTGCCCAGGTGGGTCTCAAACCTGCGGGCTCAGGCAATCCGCTCACCTCAGCCTCCCAAAGGCACGGGATTACAGGCTGAGACACTGAGCCTGGCTGATAACTATTTTTATAATCAGATTTTAACTATATTTAGTGAATATTAAGCTTTAGGTACAAATCAAGCCCTTTAATTTAAAAATTACACATTCAGAACATTTTTTTAAATGTTAAACTATTAACTGCTATTCTGATCTAATTTAAGTCAAACGGCATTTTTTTTTTTCAGTCAGGTGCCTGGAAGATGCAAAATCAATAAAATCTGGTCTCTGTCTCAGAAAACATGAAATCTGTTTAAATAAAGGATTCAGTAACAGAAGCTTTCCTTCACTGCCATTCCCAGAAGCCTTGCCGGCCTTCCCCTCCCAGCCAGTTACACTTGCAGCCTGTGCTGCCCAGGGCTACGGCGCTGGGAGCTTCTCCGTGGCAGGCTCTGTGCTCCTCAGCTCAGAGGAGATGCTGCTGTGGGATAGCACAGCAGTTAGGGCCCAGGCTGCAGTGTCACATTTGGGTTCTGACCTCAGTCTGGTGATTCCTAGTTGTGGAGCCTGAACAAGTGAAGTCAGGAATCCTCCCAGTACTCCCACCTCCTGGGCTCATGGCTTCACTGCCTTGGGACAGCTTTTTTTTTTTTTTTTTTGAGTTGGAGTCTCACTCCATCACCCAGGCTGGAGTACAGTGGCACGCTCACAGCTACCACAACCTCGACCTGCTGGGCTCGGACGATCCTGCCTCAACCTTCCATGTAGCTGGAACCACAGGCACGTGCCACCACACCTGGCTAATTTTTGATTTATTGTGGAGACGTGATCTCTCCATGTTGCTCAGGCTGGTCTCAAACCCCTGAGCTCAGGCAGTCCTCTCATCTTGGCCTCCCAGAGTGCTGGGATTACAGGCTTGAGCCACCACGCTCGGCCTTTGGGGCAGCTTTTAACGGGAGAATGAGGATGGCAACTACTATACCTTAAAGGATGGACAGAACTTGGATGAGCGACCCACCTTTTGAATAGCTTGTTAGGAAACTGGCAAAGGCATGTAAGCTGTTACAGTCATGGTTATTAATGCTGATACTGACACTTTAGAGCATTGATTTAGGCTGACCTGCAGCCTGGCCTGCAGGGAGTCCTTAAGCAACCACTTAGAAGCTACTAGCACCTTACTTTCTTTCAGACTCAGTTCCCTCTTGCTGTAATAGAAAAAGTGTGACATCACTTGTAGGCATGAAAGCAGGAGTAATGCACTTCTAGGCATGAAAGCAGGAGTAATGCCTGTGACTGACTTACACATTGTAGAATGTTCACCCATAACCTGTCTTACTCAACCTTTGTATACACTGTGTATGTTGTGTGTGTAAGAGAGATAGCATCTCACTCTTTTGTCCATGCTGAAGTGCAGTGGCTTGGTCATAGCTCACTGCAGCTTTGAACTTTTGGGCTCAAGGGATCTTCCTACCTCAGCCTCCTGAGTACCTGGGACTACAGGTACTTACCACCACACCCAACTTGGTTTTTTAAAAAAATATTTTGTAGAGACGAGGTCTTACTATGTTGCCTGGGCTGGTTTCAAACTCTTGGGCTCACGTGCTTCTCCCCCCTCAGACTTCCAAAGTTCTAGATTTACAGACGTGAGCCACTGTGCCTGGGCTACTCTGTATATTAAAGCTAAGCCATTTGTCTCTATAAAATTAATCAGTTGTTTTAATACGCTGCATGGTAAATGGCAGTGGCATTAGATTTTAAAAATGTCAACTTGATAGCATCATGGTACTTAGCATTTATATGTCACACTGTTTGAATGTCGGACCCATTGTGTTTTTCTTTTCTCCAGATGGTATATTACGTATGGTCATGAACTGATTTGGAAGAACAGGGAGCCTCTAGTGAAAATCTGGCATGAAATGAGGACTAATGGCCCCAAAAAAGGAGGTGGCTCTAAGTAAAACTGGGACTGGACAGTACCGATGCATCTGGCCTGTGCTGCCTGAGAGCCCGGGAACACGTCGGCCTGGAGTGACCACACCTGCGCTCCTACCTGGAAGATGCCGGCATCTGGCCTCCAGTGTTTTCAGCAGTGTCTCCTGGTCCATGTCTTTTTAGAAAGTGAATTATGGCAAAGTTGTGAAATAAAGGTTTATATCTCCAGTTTGTAAGCAGAGGGGCTGGCCTGGCTCTTGCTTCGGGTGGCTGCATGACATCGTTTGAGCCGAGACCTGGGGAAAGAGCACCTTGAAAAGCTGGTCCCCACATGAAGGTGCTGGTCCGCTGGCCTCCCAGCCCCTGCGTCTGGTGTTCTCTCTTCCTTCCCTGCCCCTTCCCTGGTTTGCTGACAGTTAAAAGTCAAGAGTGCCTTCTCTCTGGCTTAATTTGAAATGATAGCTGCAGTGTTTTCTAAATTTTCTTAAGAAAGGTAATGTTAGCTGGGCTTGGTGGCTCAGCCTGTAATCCCCTGCTTTGGGAGGCTGAGGTGAGAGGACTGCCTGAGCCCGCAGGTTCGAGACCCGCCTGGGTAACTTGGCGAGACCTCATCTCTGCAATAAATCAAAAAATCAGCCAGGTGTGGTAGCGCGTGCCTGTAGTTCCAGCTACTTGGAAGGCTGAGCAGAAGGATCGCTGGAGCCCAGCAGAAGGATCGGCTGGGAGTGGCCACTGCACTCCAGTCTGGGCGACAGAGTGAGACTCCAACTCAAAAAAAAAAAAAAGCAAGGTAATGTTTTCTGGCAATGAGTGGCATGTACAAAAACCTATTTTTAGATTTTGCTTTCTAGGTTAAAATTGTAGATAAATTAAGAGGCAGAAGGAAGTGACTTGCATAAATTCAGACTTGACTCTGAGCTGAATCGCCTGTTCTGTTTGAAAGCATACGTTCTAATTGAAGCGTCAAACTGAAATAGATGGTGGTCGGCATCGTAGCGTCACTGTCGTGAATTCATGCTGCCCTTGTGATTGAGAATTCCGTCGAGGAAATGCAGTTTGAGACTTTGTTTTTCTTGAACAGATTTATAGGAGAGTCTGTAGTCTTTTGGTTGCCTCAGAACGTTGTAACACATCTGCACCTTGCACTGGGAGAAGGAAGGCCCAGACGTCAGCCTTGCCTGGCTAACTGCCCCAGGTTGCACACCACTGAGTCATCGCGGGCTTTTTGGAAAGAAGTAGGAACCAGGTTGCTGAGAACGGAATGGCAGCACGTGCCCGGCACATAGGAATTGTCCAGTGTCTGACACGTCCTCATAGCATTTTTCCACCAAGCTGGACTTGTCTCTACTATGAAATACCAGTTACTCTTACCAGGCAGAGGACAGTATCCTAAGTCAGTGTCACTTCTAAGAATTTTCTTAACCCAGCCCTCAATTTCCCAGCAAGGAAACAGGATGGACATGGGGTGGAGGTCACTGTCCAAGGTCACACTGCTTTGCTCTGACATTTCTGAGCCTTAGGCCAACAGTCCTGTGACATGGAGATGAGGCGAGATGGGACAGAAAGCTGAGTTTATACGGGCATTCCCTGTAGAGGCCAAAATCAAGTAGGTTCATGTCTTGCTTTGGGCAGACCAGAAAAAGAGGCAGTCTCTCTTCTGTCCCTGCTTTGGGACAGGGAAGGAGTGTCAGGAGTCCCCAGAGCACCTTTGTCTATAAAATCCATTAATGCTGGAGCCTCTGTCCCCTGCGCGTGGCCCAGAGAGATCAGGGCCTAGCTCTGGCCGCACAGCCATACTGTCCACAACACTGACAGCTGGCCGCTCCTCGTTGCCCACTAGGGTGTCACTTTCTCGTCTGGCTTCTCTGCTGACTCAAACACTGCCGCCAAGACCGTGCTCACCCTGGCCCGTGAGCCTCTTGGGGTGGGGCTGGGTCCAGGAATGCGTCTTGGCTGTCTCGCCTTAGTCCACACACACGTCCTGTGTGCACCCAGTTATCTGTTCAGAAGCTTCTGAGCTCCAGACCCACTGCGTATCTCCATACTCTTAGTACGCTGCAACGCATGTAAGGTTCCAAGTGCTGGAACGTACTGCATAGGCACCTCCTGTCACTGAAACTGGAAACTTGGGAGCCATTCTAGGTTTCTGTCTCTTTTTAAGAGATGGAGGTCGATGCTGGGGTGGCCGTGAGTGTGCCACTGCACTCCTGTCTGAGCGGCGAAGTGAGACTCCAAAAAAAAAAGATGGAGGTCTTGCTATGTTGCCTGGATTGGTCTTGAACTCCTGGGCTCAAGTAATCTTCCACTTCAGCCTCCCAAAGTGCTGGGGTTTTAGATGTGAGCTGTATGGCACCCGGCCTGATTTTCCTCTCTTGCCTCTTATTTCTAGAGTCCAGCCCTACCTGCCCCCTCCCAGTGCCTGTGCCTTAACGTAATTCCTCGTCTCTCCAGTCCCTGGATTGTTCTCCCAGCTGGTCTCTAAAATGTCCTTGCACTTCTCCGTGTGGCTGCCAGAGCACTGCAAGCATTCCAGTCATTCCCTTGTCACCTCCGAAAAACCTATTAGTATGGCCACTAAGGCCCTCCATGGTCTGATCTCTGCTACCTCAGCTGAACCCACATCCCCTGTGCCCGCCTGCCCACCTGGCCCAACCACCCTCCTCACAAGAGGCGGGGAGTCAGTTCCTTGTGCCTTGTCCCTCCTTACCCAGTCCTGGCTTTGTCCATTCTACCACACTTACTTCCACATCTGTCACCATCTCACTAAACCTCCCGAAAGGTGCCCAGTGTCATTTCCAGCACATAGTAAGTGCTCTTTCACTGTTTGATGAATGCAGTAGTAAAAAGAGATGTTCTTTTTTTCCCTGCAAGTCAGAGTTAGTCACTAAGCATCATCTGCCAGGCTGGCTGAGCCGGGACCCTGGCCACAGTTCACTAAGGCAACTTGCTCATCTTCCTGTTCTTCCCTGTACACGAGGCTGCCCGCCTGCTGCCTGCTGGGCCTTGGCCTGGCCTGCTCAACCGACCTGCTGCCACTCAGGGCAGGTGGCATGTCCCTTTGCTATGGCTTCACGCTAAGGCAGGCCATGTTTCAGGCGATGAGTCTGTTTTCTGACTGGCCAGGGCAGTTCTGCAGTCGTCTTCAGAGGTGCCGACTGGATACCCTCCAAGCACGGCCTGGAGATGGAGCTCTGGGTAATCAATGCTGTTTGAACGGTGTTAGCAGTAGTTGGGCTGCAGTGTATGCTGCGGGCATGTGTTCTATTCAGGAAGCCTCTGAGAGTGGCCAGGGAGTCGTTTCTGCTACCCTGCCCTGCGCTAAAGAGACCTCTTAGCCTGGAGCTTTATTCAAACCGAGCTCTGCCTCACAGCGACCACGCATGCACAGGAGGGAATATAACTTCATAGCACAGTGGCCAGAGTTTTGTAGCCGCTGTATAAAACGAAGGTATCTGTGGCCATGCTTCACAATCAGGGGTTTCAGAACCCAAGGGAAGGTCAGCGGCTAATGCCAACTCTGAGTGAAAATTGGATTGGCTGTCACAAACGTAGACCAGCACCCTGAAGGCGGGTAGGCGGTGGCTTAGGCTGATGCAAGCACGTGTTCTCTGCTCGGGAAGCGTGGCCCCACGTCCTCCCTGGAAGACCCCGGCTGCTGCCCCTGCCCCCTGCCCGCTGAGTCCCCGCGGTGCCGCCGCGCACCGATGCAGCGGCCGCGGGGCGTCCCC
>NW_007258032.1:1060076-1123962 GCF_000164805.1 Carlito syrichta | reverse complement strand
CCACCCCGGGTCCCCAGGCACTGCAGGCGGCCCGTTCGCTGCTCCTTGCCAGACCCGGAGTGGTGAGCACCTCCGCTGACGGGGAGCTCACTTCTTCACTCGCAGCCCTCTCTGCTCTCGGGCGGCCTGGTCACGATGGCCTGTCTTCAACTGAGTTGAAACCTGCTTCCCCTTAACTTCCGCCAGCGGGCCTCGCCACGGGAGGGATGCGCACGGGTCACCCCCAGCTCCCTCCGGTCAGTGACCTCTCTGGGGGCGACGGTGGCGAGGCCGGAGCTTAGGGTCCCGAGTTGAGTGGGCCCCTCAGGAGCGCACTGAGTGAGGGCTGCCACTCGGTGTCACGGAGGTCGGGTCTGCGGGTCCTCCCGCCCAGCTGCCCCAGCCCTGCTCCCGCACAACTAAGAGCTTTCTCCCTTTTTACTCTTATTACAAAAGTAATTCATACTCAGTGTAGAAAGCAGGAAATTACAACAACAAAAACCCCTTTATCCCTCCCCGCAACGGGCAGTTCTTTCTAATCCTTAATGAGCATTTGAATGCCTATGCCTTTGTATGTTTTTACCTGGTTAGATGCTTACCGTACACATTTTTCTCACCTAGTGTGGATGTCTGTCCGTGGGACTGGATGTTCTTCTACAGCATACATTTTAATAAACGCAGTGTTTTATCTCCTAGTATGCATCTCTATCTCCAAATACTTATCACCTCCCAATCAACGACTATTCAGGGTGTTTTTGTTTTGTTTTGTTTGAGTTGGAGTCTCGCTCTGTCACCCAGGCTGGAGTGCAGTGGCACGTTCCCGGCCACCGCAGCCTCAACCTGCTGGGCTCAGGCAATCCTTCTGCCTCAACCGTCCAAGTAGCCGGAACTACAGGTGTGTGCTACCACGCCTTGCTGATTTTTTGATTTATTTATTGTAGAGTCGAGGTCTCGCCAAGTTGCCCAGACTGGTCTTGAACCTGCAGGCTCAGGCAGTCCACTCACCTTGGTCTCCCAAAGAGCTGGGATTACAGGCTGAGCCACTGAGCCCGGCCTCGGGGTGTTTTAATTACAATGCTGCTGTTGCTTGGATGCAGCTGTTTCACTTCTAGGAATTTCTCCTACAGGTATCCTCGAAGGTAGGTGGGAGTATCAAGACGTTGTACAGCAACTGGGTTGTGCTAAGTGGGGGACGGGCTCATGATGGCACTGCCACGGATGGGACACTGGAGCCCGGCGGGCACTGGTAACAGACATTAAAAAGCAAGGTGCAGAGCAGCTTGGATGCAGGCTACTCTTTGTGTTTTAAAGGGGCTTGAACGTACACGCTCACATCAGCATGGCTAAGATGGCTCTGATGGGGTATGAGATGGCACCTTCGTGGTGAGGAATTTGGGGAGCAAAGGGGGCTGCCAGGAGTGCAAGGGGACTTTTCACTCTACTCTTTTGAACAAGTGCTTTTTTTCTTCAACATGCACATGTATTTTACCTGTTTTTATTTTTTGAGCTGGAGTCTCACTCTGTCGCCCAGACTGGAGTGCAGTGGCCGCTCCCGGCCACTGCAGCCTCGACCTGCTGGGCTCCGGCGATCCTTCCACTCAGCCTTCCAAGTAGCTGGAACTACAGGCGCGCGCTACCACGCCTGGCTAATTTTTTGATTTATTGTAGAGATGAGGTCTCGCCAAGTTGCCCAGGCAGGTCTCGAACCCACGGGCCCAGGCAATCCACTCACCTTAGCCTCCCAAAGCGCGGGATTACAGGCTGAGCCACCGAGCCTGGCTTACCTATTTTTTTAAAGAAAAGAATAATTGTTGCTGTGATAAACATCCTTGTAGCTAAATCTTTGTTCATATCAATTTTGGGGGGATAAATTCCTACCTGTAGAATTAAAGAGCCAAAAGGTATAGACCACTCCCCTTAATTTTATTATCTTAAAAAACCAGCTGCATCAAGGCATGATATCCATACCATAAACTCATACATCATCACTGTACAGCTGGATGACTTTCGACAAATGTACCCACTTGGGCATCACCATCATTGTCAAGACTCACAGGACATTTCATCTTCCTAGAAAGTTCCTCCATAGACATGCACTTTTGAAGGAGCGTTGCAGGGTGAGTCTTAGAAGCTGAGCTGCTAAACTCGGGTGGCACTGTCAGTGGCACCAGGTCTGACTGCTGCCGATCGCGACCTGAACCAGCTGGCAGGCCTAAATGGGGAGAGGACTGCAAGGCCAGCAGCCCTGTGTGCAGCAAGCGCCTTCTAATGGCTGATGTTCTAGGTGCCAGACAAGCCAAGGGGTGGAGTTTGTGGGGAGATGGCTTCAGTTCCAGGAAGGAAGAGTTGCTGTTCATGAGAACCGTCCACCTGAGCTGTCTCGTGTGGTGCTGGGCTCCCCCTCCCGGGGATGTTATAAAGGCTGAACTGTTAGAAGCAATCAAGACCCCTCACCCATGAACACCTGGTGGTTTGACTGTCCTGCTGGGTCCTCCTAGCTCTGGAGATAGTCAGGGTGCTGCTTGCCAAGTTCTCTGCTCAAGTACACACAGGGTACCAGGCTCGGCACTTCCTGGGGAAGAGCTCCTGGAGGCCCCGCAGTGATCACTGCCCCCACTCTACAGGTGGGGAAGCAGAGGGTATGGCACAGCTCGGAATGGCAGAGAAGGGAGTGGAACGCAAGCTTGTCTTACTCCAGACACCAGATTTGTAGCCCCCACAGGTTAGCACCCTCTAAGAGCTGCCTTCTCAGAGTCACTAAGTCACTCTCTTGAACTGTGTCCTGAAGCCTGCGGTGAAAAGGCAGACAGACAGAAGTCAGACCCACTGGAGCTCCCGCTTCCTGTGTGTAAACTCAGAGGGGTCACTCGGCCTCTCTGACCCTTTCCTCATCTGCAAAGCTGGAGTAGCAAGAGTTTGCCTTCCCAGACCCCTGGCCCCCAAACTCAGGCAGAAATACAGGCTCACTGTTGAACTTGGCTCCTGCAATGCCTCACTGCTGGCCTCTGGGCCCTCTGCCTTCTAGCTCTAGGACTCGGCATGAGCAACTCTGTCCTGCCTTGTCTTGAAAATGCACATCAAACTTGAACGAAATTCAGAAAGCACATAAACAGATCCAGGGACCCCAGAGATATCAGAGTACATGTGTGGCCGCGCCTGACCCAAGCCCTTGAGTGAGCGCCCAAGACCCCTCGTCTCAACCTCTCCACCCCAGCAGGTCCCGCCTCCACCGGCTTCTGGGCTCCACGTCAGAGGTGGCCTGCCTTGCTTGGTTGTCCAGATGGGTACTGCGGGTCCTGCCCACAGCCAGGCTGGTTCCCTCCACCTGATGAGCTCCTCCCAGAGCCGCCCAGAATTCTCTCTGGGCTGTTCGATGCCTTTGGCCCAGGGTCTAGTCCCACCCACTTCTGGAGACAAGCCCCTCGCTCCTGGGTCACGTCCCCCCTTCCCTGGTGGGAAGTTAAAGGGTTAACTCTTACATACAGTTCCACAAGGTTGGACGCCTGCTCCCCCAAGTGCCGGTGCAGAGACTTAGAGTAAGCCCATGCACTTGGATCAGCAGCCCCATTTTTCCGCAGGAGAAACTGAGGCTCAGAGAAGTCAAGGAATTTGTCTCAAGCCTCGTTGGCTGAGTGCCCAGGCCTCCTGCTCCTCTGCCCAGGGCTCTCCGTGCTGCCCAGGGAGCCCTGGCCCTCAGTGGGAGGACCGTAGCCCTCAGGGTCCAGCCGAGATCCGCAGGCGTGAACGACGCTGGAACACGCTCGCAACACTAAGGAAGTCACACATGAATGGCCTGATCTGTCTTCCCCCTCTCTCGGGCAGGCACCAGGTCCTGCTGATTCCATCCTTGATGCTCCTTGTCTGTCCCCACTGCAGCCCCCTCCGACCTGGGTTCTGGCACCAGCCCTGGCTCCTCCACCGGCAGCCACGGGGATTTGCCCTGGCCCACGGCTGTGGTCATTTCCTGCTCTGGGACCACCTCAGGGCAGCAGGCTCAGGCTGCCAGGCCAAGGTTCAGTGCAGGTAAACGAGGTGGTTTGGGGACAGAAGGGCACACCCAGGGGAGGACCTGCTTCCCCCGGAGAAACCGAGCAGCAGATGGCTTGGGCAGCTGGTCTTCAGAAACTTGAAGCTTCGGAAGCAAAAATTACCTGATGAGGTCCCTGGCCCATCTCTCCTCCTGGCACCCGAGTGCTGACCACAGGCAGACACAGCCACTCCCTGCCCACGCGGCCTGCCCAGTGGTGCCCCAGCTGTGCAGCTGCCAAGGAGAAAAGGCGCTTTGTTGACCTCAGGGCCTGAAGCCCAGCTGGGCAGCATCCAGCCCACGCAAGAGCAACCCAGCGCACTCGCAGGTGCTGGCCCTGCTGGCTGGCCACTTTCCATGGAACAGCATCTCAGCCACGTGCTCCTGGACACAGGGGACCTCTGCCTTCCTGAGCTCACCCTCTCGCAAAGGAGTTGGCAGAATCAAGAGGTCTCTCGTTTAGAGCAGTGGAGGAAGCTGGTCTTTCCGTCCAGAGAAAGCGACTCCAGGACACATTATTAGGTGCTGCCAGCCTTGTCCTCCCTCCATGGGGCCGGCTCCCCCCCCCAGCCACCTCCCTCCCGCATGCTTGTGACAGCCCAGGGATCGCTCCCCCCACATGCACAGAACCATGCAAGGGCAACCACCTTGCAGTCTCCTGCGATGGTCACTACCAGTCACTCCCTCTTTTGCATGAGTTAGTAAGACCAAGTATGAAAACCTAATCAGAACACTAAGCCTTACTCCTCAGTCACAGCCAGCCATGGAGTGCCGTGGCCGTGTGGGTGCTGTCCAGGCTGACACCTCTGGACAAAAGTGGCCACCAGTGACCTGGCTGGATGCAGGGGACCGTGCCTAGTTCTGGGCCTCTGGGGTCCTCCTCGTGGCCTGGCTTCTGGACAGACAGCTGCAGGAATTTTTTGGGGGGCCGGAGAAACATTTTTTGGGGTTGGGGATTGTCTGACTAAGGCCCAGCACGTGCCAGGTGCTGCCATTTGGGATGAGTGAGACCCGGGTGCTGAGCTCTGTCCTGAGCCTGTACTTGTCTGCAATGAGAATATGCTTTGTCTCTTACTCAAGGGATAGGGTGAGCCAAGTTCCCCTGGAAAACGCAGTGGTGACGGCCAGGGCAGCTCCAACCCTCCTCTTGCTGGGTCTTTCTGGGGGATGCACTTGCTTGGTCAGTTCTTTGTAAGGGGACAAAGGACCATCTGGGGCTGAAATAGGACCTCGACAGTGGTCAGGGCGTGGCACTCCAAGAAGCACAGGGCAGAGCCCTGGCTCCTGCCGGAGTCAGGGGAAGGGACGGCTGACCCCATGCAAGGTTGTGATCGTGTTCTCTGTTCCAGACAGGAATTCCAGGCATGGACTGGAGTGAAGCCCTCAAGGTCCTCGAAGGCAAAACCAGCCAGAGTTATTACAACACACACCTCTGCGTGGGACGGCAGTCCCGGGGCCAGCTTCCAGGTCAGTCTGAGGCGGGTGCTGCAGGGGGTGTGGTCAGAGGCTTTTGTCCCAGGGTAGGAATTAGGAGCCAGATTCTGATGGTGTCAAGTGACATTATGGCCAGAGACAGCTGTGCCCAACCAGTCGTCCCTAACAGCAAACCCAAGTTTCTTTGTCATTAGCCAGGAGGGCACCCCTCCGGTGTTGGCCTCTCTGGTGAGGAGGGTGTCTCTTTGCCTCCTAAATCCTCATCTGACCCTTGACCATGGAGTGCTAGTGACTGGCCCTTCCAAACACCTGAGCATTTGTTTAAGAGGGAAGAGAAGTTGGAAGGGAGGTGGGGACTGTTCTGCCTCCCAACTGCCCCCAGAGGTGGCTTTGGGAGTAGAATGAAAGCCCGTGTGCCACTGACCCACCCACTGTGGGTTACTTCCCCAACCGGCCCTTCTGTTTAGTCTCAACTCTGGGATGAAGAGGAAGATGGAAGGAAGGTAGGTATTCCTGCAGCTGGGCGGAGGGGTTAAGGAAAAGACCACTGATACGTGACTACGTTTCGTTTTCCAGGTCCCCGAGGTGAGGAAGTTCACGCCTAATCCCTCAGCCATCTTTCAGGCCTCAGCTCCCCAGATTCTCAACGTGTGACTGCCCAAGCTGTGGACACCATGACCGTGGAGAGGAGAGGGCCAAGGAGCGGGCTCAGGACCCACAGCCACCTGGGCTGGGCCGAGAACATGGCACAGCCTCTGCCAGGGGACACAAAACTGTTGCCAGGGCTGCAGCACAGATGGACTTGGCCCCACCCGGCTCAGCTCAGCCTAAAGCACCCTCTTCTTCTAGAAGTTTGTGGAAGGCTCACATCTGTTTTTAACTGCTATTTGGGCAGCCTTCAGTTTTTAAATCTGAGAAACTTGATCAATTCCACCATGAGCCGAATTGGTCCGTGGGGGCTGGGGAACGTGGACTATCAGGTCCTTGAGAGAACAGTCATGTCCACTTCTGGTGGCTCTCCCAGGATGCGTGATCACTGTATTACGTTTATAACCTATGGTAATCTAAGGTGGTATCTTTGGCTCTTCCTACAAATGGCTCCATGTCCAAGTTGTAGAAGAAAGCTTAGGTTATCACCTGCGTGTGACTCACGGTGACACAGAGCATCTAAGATGGTATTTCTAAAAGAAGCAGACCGCCAATCAGGGCTTCCTTCTTTACGACCAAGACGATCCTCATCCTTTAACAAATGTTTCTTGGGATTGCATGGAATGACACTTACCTTGTTGCTAAAGCCTGGATCCCGCATTTTGTATCACTGATGTGTTTCCCCTCCTCACACACGGAGGGCTGGAAGGTCCCTCCCATACACACTAAGGACTGGGAGCATTTTGGGAAGACGGCATTTACCTTATTCTCTGAAAGACCTCGGCAAGTCATCTGCACCAAGCCCTCCCTGCCCGCCTGCCCTGCTCGCACTCACAGGGCCTGGCAGCTCACCGCCTGCGGAGGCAGCTCATGTGTCCCTGAACGTTCTCTCCTTTCTCCACAAATCCCAGCCAGCGCGGCTGCATGGGACACACCCGGTCCCTTCTTGGCACAGCAGCCCTGCAAACCCCTGAAGGGCTTACGTCCCTTTCCTAAAAGCTCAAGGCACAAGCCCAGGAGTTTTTGGTCAAGAAACTTAAGGAGCTCCCCTTGGGCTGCTCTTCCTCTCCAGCCCACGCAGGGATCTAGTCAGATGAGCATTTGATCTGCGGGTGGGACACTCGGGTTTCAGAGCCACCCAGCTTTGGAGGCAAAACCGGTGCCCCGCTCCCGCTGCGTGGGCAGCATCCCCGCAAGAGGTGCTAGTCTTGGGCACAGTCCTGCCCCTCATGCCCGCCAGGAAGCACTCTGATCAGTCTCAGAGGAAAAGGGGAAACCAAAGCCACAGGCGTCTGTGACTTCAGACTTCACTGGCTTGCATGCTGGATGACTGAGAGAAGAGACACCTGCTGGGCGTTCTGTGGGAAATGAACAGATGAACTGTACAGTCTTGGATTTTACTAAAATGCAAAAATGTACTGTTTCAATATCTCCGTTTCTTACAATGATAAACGAGAGCATCCTCACGTCCTCTGAGTGATGAAGACTCCACTGTAGCATGTGTCCATCTGAGCTCATCTCCCTGCGGGCTGCAAGTGTGTCGGTGCTGGCTGAAGTCTCCACGGCACCACTGGCCTCCCACCCACCCCTCTCCCGGACCCTCTTCTAGAGCCCAGGTTCAATAAACTCTCAAGCCAGTCTCGAGTCCACCTCCTGGATCGCCACGCACCAGTTACGTGAGCTGCAAAAGCGAGGATGCAGCCTCCTACACCCTACTGGGTTGTCAAGAGCACCTGTGTTTATGTGCAGGTGCTTAGTAAACAGCCAACAAAGCACAGGTGTTAGAAGTATTCTTTCCTGGCCAGGCATGGAGGCTTACGCCTGTAATCCCAGCACTTTGGGAGGTGGAGGGGAGAGGACTGCCTGAGGCCAGGGATTTAAGACCAACCTGGGCAACTTGGCAAGCACCTTGCCTCTACAATAAATCAAAAAATGAGCCGGGTGTGGTGGCGTGTGCCTGTGGTTCCAGCTACTTGGGAAACTGAGTTGGAAGAATCGCCTGAGCCCAGCAGGTCGAGGCTGTAGCGGCCATGAGTGTGCCACTGCCCTCAGCCTGGGTGACAGAGTGAGACTCCGACTCAAAAAAAAGAAGTCTTTCCTACCCTAGCATTCCCTTCCTTCCTACTTCCTCATGGAGGCAGCTTTGTTCCCACCTGCAGCCTCAAACATTCTTGAACTCGTTGCCCTGTGCTCACGGCTCCTCACCACCCTCTGCCCGCTGCCACACCACGCAGCACTGGGATGCCCATCCATTCTGCCATCACGATGGGTCTGCTGGACTTCAGCGGGGACTAGGCCTGCCTCTTCTTGGCAGTGCTGGTGGGGCAGTAGCAGTAGAGGCTTCATGGCACCAGACAAGCCTGACCTGTGCAAGGCAAACGCAGGCCCAAGACCCTCTTGGCAATGCACTGCAGCAGAGCTTTCCACAAACACCACACCTCAACAGTCTTCCCTATGAGGCTTCATTATTTATTAGGAGACCTGGGTTCTAAAGAAACACCTTGTCACTCAGGTCTGAGTAAGGCCTGCCACCATGCTCAGTGAGTGACCCAAGACACAACTCAGGCAAGTCAACTATGTGGTCCAACCCACATTTATCTTTTTTGAGTCAGAGTCTCACTCCGTCGCCCAGGCTTGAGTGCAGCGGCACACTCACGGCTTCCCCAGCGTCGACCAACTGGGCTCCGGTGATCCTTCCACACCAGCCTTCCAAGTAGCTGGAGCTACAGGCGTGCTACCATGCCCGGCTAATTTTTTTTTAAATTTATTGTAGAGATGAGGTCTAGCCAAGTTGCCTGGACTGGTCTCGAACCTGCAGGCTCAGGTAATCCACTCGCCTCGGCCTCCCAAAGTGCAGGGATTACAGGCTGAGCCACCGAGTCTGACCCCCACAACTATCTCATATATAATACGCACAAAGAGAAGTGCATTGGAATACTAACAGTGGTGATCTTTTGAGAGGGAAATTATGGGTAGACTTTTTAAAATTGTATTATACTTGGCTAAAGTTTCTATAAAATAAGCATTTTTGTATTAATTGTGTAAATATTTTAAAAATAAAAAGCGATTCAATGTTAGCTCATTCCAGCCAACAGAAAGAGTTCAACATTAATTATTCCATCACTAAAGTCACCACTGCAGTAGTTGCCCCAGTCAGCCGTGGGTGCGCCACGAGGTCCGACAAGCTGAAAGCCCTAAAGGGTCTTTCATAAGTCTCAGTCATTTAGACCAAGGTCCCACCTCTGTTCCATTACAGAACTCCAGGACTTTAGACTCCAACTCAAAAAAACAAAACACCAAAGATTTCAGTCTTTTAGCTCTTCTGTTTCTGCATTTTTGGAAAAAGCAGCTTTTGAGTAAAGCTAGGCCCTGCCAGACGGGGCCCTGCAGTGCACCCCTGGCTGATGGGAGAACATCCCCTTTGAACAAGGCTGGCAAGAGGCCCAAAAGCTGACTCTGGGTCCTGTTCTCATAGGGTTCTTTCAATCAGTGGGGAGCCCTCATTGAAGGCATTTCTGTGACATTGGTTTGCCTGCTGGGTCAAAACCCTGGCTGAGACCATCAAACATTCAGGAAGGCAAGCCCAAACATGCCCCTATCCTGCTTACTCTGGACAATTCAACTCTCTGTTCTGACCCTAAGCAAAGCCAGACGCCCAAAAAGCAACATGCTTGAAGTGTATTGCAACACCTGCTTGCTGAAATTCTTGCCTTTAAAAAACCAAAACCTAGGCTGGGCATGGTGGCTCACGACTATAATCCCAGCACTTTGGGAGACTGAGGTGAGAGGACTGCCTGAGCCCATGGGTTCAAGACCAGCCTGGGCAACTTGGCAAGACCTCATTTCTACAGTAAATCAAAAAATTAGCCGGGCCTGATGGCGAGTACCTGTGGTTCCAGCTACTTGGAAGGCTGGGGTAGAAGGATCACCTGAGCCCAGCCGGTCGACACTGGGATAGTTGTGAGGGTGCCACTGCAGCCTGGGCAACAGAGTGAGACTCCAACTCAAAAAAACAAAACACCAAAGATTTCAGTCTTTTAGCTCTTCTGTTTCTGCATTTTTGGTTACTTTTTAGCCCTGTGATAGCAGATGGTCATAGCACAGGACTATGTCACAGGAGTAACTTCTTTCAGACCTCAGCAAAGGCTAACTTCACCTTGCAGATAAACCAGTATGTTTGTTAGGAACCTCTTGGCTCTGAGGAAACTCTAGCTCATTTATGCAGTTCTCTTTTGCCCCAAGCTGCCAGGAATAATTATGTCTACGATCAACACATATTTTCTGATTTTTTTTCAGGTTTTTATGTAACTGGAATCCTTTATCTTGCATGGTTGTAATTTTTTTTTGGGGGGGGGGGAAGAACAAGACTGAAAAAAGTACAAGACTGAAACACAAACAAAAATCTCTACCCTGCCTTGTCCTGATGGTTTCTGACCTTGGGCAAGAAGAACCTGACCACATACAGCGCTTCAAACTCAGAAAAACTCATCACAAATACTAAAAGATTTATTGTAGACATTTTTCTTACACAATTATGTTACACATCGTGGTAGTACAAATACATCTGAAACATTAGCACACACAGAGACTGTTAAATCATTTAATTTTTTTTCAAAAAGATAATTTCTTTCGGCTTTCGTACTTGTAATAAATGAGTCAGTTCTCATTTGGATTAAATCCCCTGTCCTGCAGATCTGTCAGTACACTTTCTGAAGGAATCCACATACTTGCCTGTCAGTGCTGTCTGCAGCAGTACACAGATATAAAACATCTGGGCTTTACCGCTGAACTATTTATTATGAAGCCAGTGAATGCCCTGTGCCCTGCTGAAAATATTCCTTCTGCATCTGCAGCCCTCAGATGCTCAAAGTAAAAGGCAGATTTTATCCAGTCACTTTCTTGCCTTATTTTCCTGACTCAAACATCTATGGGGCCCATGAAAACAGGAACTATGTTGCTTGGATAAGTTTCTTTGACCCTGACTCACAGGTTTCACATTTTCTTGGAGCAGAGTAAGAGCAACCTTCTGAGACTAAGTTCTTTCTTTTACCTTCCACACAGACCGTGTCAGGGTTGGGGCGGAGTCCCTGCAGTGGTGCTGCTCACCTTCCTTCTCTTGTCTGCTGCTTCCTCCCACTGAGGGGTCCTGTTGATAGACAATGTGTTCTCCCTGCTTCTGATGAGCACGGGCAGCCCCGTCTCTGCACCTGTACAGCTACTTCTCCAACGTTAAGGCACTCACAGGTGTTTCTTTTGAACACTTTTCTTCTTGGGGAAAAAACTCCTTGACAGAAAACAGGATACCAAATCCATGGCCAGGATAACTGATCACAGCAGAGACACCTGGGGACTGCCCCCACTTGCCACACAGCCAGCAGCAGATGCTCCTGCAGACCACGCAAATGGCATGGACCCAGCCACCTGCTCCACACGCACATCCAGAGCTGGCATGATCTTGTCACGTGTCTGGGCCTGTGGGCGCTGCCTACTACTAACACTGAGAGTTGGGTTGTGTTGAACCTTGGCTTGACCTACGTGGGACTGAGTGCTCCATCCCTTCCCACCACTTGGATACTGGTTGTGATGCTCCTGTGCTCCTGACAGCATGACTGCTCTGTGTGCAACCTCGCAGGCCTTGTGGTTCTTTGCATGGCATTACCTCTTCCTCAGCTGACTCACTTGGGCTGAGAGTGGAAACCCTCCACACCAAGGCCAGGCGGGAGCAGAGAACCACTCACCGAGTGCCGAGTCCAGTCCTTCTTCAGGGTAACTGCTAGAGCTCCTGTAATCCCAGCCACAGGATGGGTGGATTGTCTAGCCTGCCAGACTCATTTTCTACCTCCTGGGGCGTCAGACCCAGAGTGCCCCTTGAGTACACCCAGAGGAGAAAGACCTGCTACACACGGCTTGGCCCAGCTCTGCGCCCCATCATGGAATACACACAGACAGCGGAGAAATGCAGCTGAAAAAGCAGTATCCATTCACAGCGACACTCCAGAATCAGGAAACAAACTCCTGTTCGAGAAGGTTCTCACCTGGACAGGACACTCCGGTGTTACACTGAATCAGGCAGAGGCAGTGGTTTGGTAGCCAAGATGCTCCCAGGCACACAGAAAACCTCCGCCCCAAGCAGAAGAGTCCTCACAGCTCATTGCTTCGGATACACCTTCACATGCTGCCTTTCTAGGGGCATCTCAGTTCCATTCACTGATCCTCATTCAGTACTCCCATGTGTTTGTTTGTGAGGAAGTCCAGAAAGGGAACACTGCAAATAGCTTGGTGGACATTGCTCACTGTGATTTCCTTGGGAGCCCTGGTCCAAAAACAAACAGTGGGATCAGGTGTAATTCTCTCACACATTTATGCTATAAATTACCAGAGGGCCCGTTCCTGCAGAGGCCTTATGGAAGGAACTAATGAGTGACATGGTTTGGTCTCTCTTCCCCTATTAATTGCTTTGAGCTTTGATGAAAGATCTGGCTTCCCCTCAATCACAGTTCTAGTCAGGGCTCAAATGTGACTTCCCTGTCACAGCCATGAAAAGGATTTCAGGAAGCTGGCTGAATGATTAGGAAAAAACATTCTGAGGACTGCGAATAGAGAAAGAAAATCAAGTGGATAGTGGAACAGAATGACATGTTTACAATTCAGCCTTGAGAGATGAAAGCTGAGTCAAAGCACCACAGAATTCTGGACCACATTTCCTGTCTCTTGGAAAGATGGGAGCTGGAGCCATGCCAGGCTACGTGTGATGTTCAATGTTCTCAATGAAAGCACCCAAGTTGCTCTTCCCCTCCAGAATCAGGACCATGGAGGTGAGCAGGGGCCATGAGAGGCAACTGGGCTTACTCAAGGGTTTCAAGCGGGAAAATGAGCAGCATGACTGGAACTCTGTGTCCCCCTTCCGTTTTTCTAAAGATACCCATGCTCTCTCACACACTGTATTCCTGTGAACGTCTGGCTTAAGAGTCCTCTGATTTAGGCCTCTTTGTATCCTCAGGCACTTTGCTACATTTACAAACTTGACAGCTTTTTGCATAATGGAATAAAATTGTATTTGTTTCATCTGAAAGAAAAGCAGAATACGGCCTATCTACCATTCTTTCAGGGCCTCAGAAAGCGAAACTCCATGTCCCAAAGACCATTAGAGAGACAGTGAAGAAGAGTGGTGAGTCTGTGGGCTTTAGTCAGTAAGACGTGAGTCTGCATCTAGGAACGACTATATACACGTGCCAGGGAAGTCTGGCAAGATTACCTTTCAAAGCCAGTTTCCTGACTTTTAAAAAGGGAGTAATAGTTCTTACTGCAATGAAAAATAAATTAGGTAATAAATACAGTGCTTGGCCTAATGTCTAACATGTAATGGATCTATCTTTAACTTCCAAGAGCTGATATTAATTCAACCCTGTCACAAAATAGGGTCCTAGGTGTCTATGAAGTAATGATGAGGAGGATAGAGACCTCTGGACAAAGCTGAGCTTTCACAACCAAGAGGTTCTCCCCAAATGACAGAGCAGACCCTTGAGTCAGCCTGGCTCTCAGACTGTCCCAAGCACTCACTCCACCTCCTACTGGATTTGGCTTTCGTAGAAAACACCTCCACAGACAAACCATTAGGAAATAGGTGTAAGCCTCATACCACTGATTGCAGAAAAGATAGTACCTGTTGTGAGAAGCTGTCTGGTATCCAACTGCCAAAGCCTGTCTCAGGATATCACTCACCAGCTGCTCCGTAGCCTACAATGGAAGACATTATTCTCAAAAAAAGCCACTTGCTTGCTGGCAAGAAGGGGTGCATCTGACCCTATCCCTTACCTCCACCATTTGACACATCTGCAACTAAGGATTCAAAAATCCTTAACGAGGGCGGGTGTGTTGGCTCATACCTATAATCCCAGCACTTTGGGAGGCCGAGGTGGGAGGACTGCTTGAGCCTACGAGTTCAAGACCAGCCTGGGCAATAAAGTGAGACCTCATCTCTACAAAAAATAAACAAATTATCTGGGTGTGGTGGTGTGCACCTGTAGTCCGAGTTGCTCGGGAAGCTGAGGTGGGAGGATTGCTTGAGCCCAGGAGTTTGAGACCAGCCCTAGAAACATAGCAAGACCTCATCTCTACAAAAAAAAAAAAAAAAGTCCTTAAGGAAAAATTAAAGGCCCAAATAATAAATCACTAATGACAAAGGCCCTGATTCTGAGAAATTATTTATCAGGGTAATTTTCATTACTCAAACACGGTTTTTTTTTTTTTGAGTTGGAGTCTCACTCTGTCGCCCAGACTGGAGTGCAGTGGCCGCTCTTGGCCACCGCAGCCTCGACCTGCTGGGCTCCGGCAATCCTTCCGCCTCAGCCTTCTGAGTAGCTGGAACTACAGGCGTGCGCTACCACGCCCGGCTAATTTTAGATTTATTGTAGAGACGAGGTCTCGCCAAGTTGTCCAGGCGGGTCTCGAACCCGCGGGCTCAGGCGATCCACTCACCTCAGCCTCCCAAAGTGCTGGGATTACAGGCTGAGCCACCGAGCCCGGCTCAAACACGGTTTTTAAGGAAACCTGAGCTGCTTCTGAGCTCTCCCAACCCTTGAGGGATCCACCAGGACATGACCTCTGAGCTGGGTGATGAAGTCTGTTTTCTCATCCCCTTGCTGTCTGTTACTGTGACATGTGGAAAAACCCAAGGCTTTGCCTCTATCACCTCTTAAAGCAATGACAGCACTGACTCTCACCCCAGAATACACCTTAAAAAGCACTTGGAACTGCATGAGAAAGTATCTTCAGCTGGATGCAGTGGCTCATGTCTGTAATCCCAGCACTTTGGGAGGCAGAAGCGAGAGGACTGCCTGAGCCCAGGGGTTTGAGAACAGCCTGGGCAACTTGGCGAGACCTCGTTTCTACAAAAAATCAGTTGGGTATGGTGGCTACTTGGAAGGCTGAGGTGGAAGGATCACCTAAGTCCAGCAGGTGGAGGTTGCGCCACCGCACTCCAGCCTGGGCGACAAAGGGAGACTCCAACTCAAAAAAAAAGGATCTTCAGAGTAACATTAGCATAAGAACTTGTATAGAAGCTTCAATATTCAGAGGAAACACAGTATCTATTTAAAAATCAGAAGAAAAAAAAGAAACCCCCAAGCCTGAGTAAGACGAGAAATTTAAAAGCTTATTCAGCTCCCTTCCTTTTCTGTCCTTGTCCCTTACCCAACACTGCCTGGATGCCACCATCCTGCCTGGCCGCCCCTCAGGGCAGCAACCTCTGGCCTCCTGGAGCCAGCAGAAACCCACCTTCAGGATCATGTCCTCCACCACAGATGCGTACACGTTCCTATGGAGCGCCACGGGTTGCAGGGTGATCCCGATCTGAAAAAGCAGAAGAAAGCCATCTGTTTTTATGTCCACATTAACAACAGTTCTTTCCAAACAAGCAGACCTCTCTGACACCCAGAAAGGGTGGAAGAAGGACGCCATACACACACTGGATAAAACTCATTGGGAAGTACAAAATATGCGTATTACAGTTGAAAGGTGGTATCTGCTTTCTCCATGTTTCTGACAGATTTTCTAAAATGCTATTGGAGACCTGTTTTACTCCCAAATCTCCTTCACAGGAGAACATGGTCAAAATGGGTCATGGATTCTGATGGTAGGATCAACACTTTGGAGGGTCTGGTATCAGACTCAAAGGCCCTGCTGGCAAGAGGTGAAGAAGGTGCACTTGGAAACTGCATCCTCCCCACTCTTCATTCCATTCTGCAGGTGAAACAGACACAGTCTTTCACTTTGGGTCCCGAGCAGCTGGTAGGTGGCAGCTAACAAGGAACTGCTACGCTTCACTGGGGTGGACACATACTCTCTCCTCACAGGCAGTGAGCATCTCACCTGCACCAAAGGCAGGGCCCTCAGAGCTATGGCAATGTCAGGGAGAGATGACTCACTGAAGTACCACTTGGGAATATCATGACATGCCCAAGAAGGGTGTTTCTCCTGGGGCAGATAAGAAAAAAAAAGATGAAAAGTAATGCCCTATGCCCAGCCAGCTCTGCTTCAAGCCCATGTTCAACAAGTGACCTTTCCACAGGCATCAGTGTTCTTGGCCAAGGCTCTGCTGTGGCAAGGTAGGGCCCTGAAAGCATACCTTGGTTTACCAGGCAGAAGAGAATCCACAGCCCCCTACCTTCTGGGTGACATCACCAATAAATTCCGACCCTGGGGTTGGTGGCAGGTAGAATTTCACTTCTTCTTGTTTCTCTTCCTGCTCTTTTTTGATGTTTATCTTTAATGGCTCTGCGAGGCTGAGGATGTCCACCTCCTCCTCATTCTCGGGCTCTCTTTTCTGAAACTGCTGCAGGTCCTCCAGTTTCCGGCACAGGCTGTCAGCAGAGGAGAATGATGATGGGCACTCTAAATGAGAGGGAATCAGGCTTATGACAACTGTGGTGACAGTAGAAAAGGACTTTCAATCTCCACAAGACCATCAGTCTGAGGAAGGGAGACAAGTATCAAGGGAGCTGACCTTCTTTCCAGCTCTACAACCCTACAGATCTATAATGATGAGAACCAGTAATTCATGAGGTTTTTAAAGCACAAGACAGGCGTCTTGTCTCTCATATTGTATGTGATTTATGTGAAGTAACTGCCATTTAAGACTTCTACCATCAAGAACCAGGTCACGCCCCACCCCCTGAGTATTAACGACTCAAATGATTTTTCTTCACCTTTTAAATCTGGAAAATGCAGAAATGCAGAGGGAAGAAAATATAAATCACCCATATTCTCACTGCTCAGAGAGCAGGACTGTTAACATTTCGATGTACACCGGCATCCAGTCTTCAATAAGGTGATTCATACAAAGTGGCACAAAGGGTGTTGGGACTTTGGTGCCAAGTCTAGTCCACCCATTCACATTGTCGATGGTCTGTGAGGTTCAGACTAGATGTAAGAAGGGCTAAAAAGCACCAGTAAGACGGTGGCAGAACATCCAGCTCCAGGACTTTTGTTTAAACAACTGGGCCCTAACAAATCACAGATGCGCCTCAATTTATGATGGGGATATGTCTCAGTAAACCCACCCTAAGCTGAAAATGTTGTTAAGATGAAGTACATTTTTTATTTATGATGTTATCTCATGATGGGCTCATCTGGACACAAGCCAATCGTAAGTCAAGGAGCATACTGAGTGCCTATCACTTTCGTGCCATCATAAAGTCAAAAATTCATAAATCGAACCACCCTAAGTTAGAGAACATGTATAATCAGTCATGTTAACAACAAGCCTATATACACATACACAGAGAATCCCGGGAGCACAGAGGTGATCAGTATGATCTCTGCTCTCCAAAGAAGTCAAGCAAACCCTCACGGTACTTTTACCTAGGTGTTACAGGACATCAGAAAGAGGTCATCTGCATCAGGCTCTCAGGACGCCTCATGGAGAAAACGAGACTTGCACTAAGTTTTATTTGAATCAGAGACTCACTCTGTCACCCAGGCAGGAGTGCAGTGGCACGATCACAGTTACCATAACCTCGACCTGCTGAGCTCAGGCGACCCTTCTACCGCAGCCTTCCAAGTAGCTGGAACTATAGGCGTGCACCACCACGCCTGGCTAATTTTTGTTTTTATTCATTGTAGAGACAAGGTTTTGCCACGTTGCCCAGGCTGCTGCCCTGAATTTTAAAAGGGCCCCTTCTTCTGTGCTCCAGGGTCCCCAGGGAGGGGAGCTTATTTTTCTACCTAAATGAGTTGGGGCAAGAAAGCACCCCTTCTTATCCTGTAATGTGAAACTCAAATGCTTTTTCTCCCCACAAACCTTTTATGCCCTGCCCGCTAGCCTCTGGCCACACAGCAGCTGTCTGCTTCTTCACCATAAAGCCCAATTCATTTTCACCTGCAACACTGTGCGTTGTCACCTGCGTTGCAAACACTGGATGGTGGCTACTCTCCTCACTAGGTTTAAAGATAGTACAGATGAGCACAGGCCCATCTTCACGGAAATGACACAGACTTGTCTACGAGGGAGAGGTGGTCCCTAAAGTCATAATGGAAGAAGTCATTTCTGTCTGGAGGAAAGGAGGTGGATTAAACGTCTGGAAAGAAGAAATGATGCTGAGGAGGGGACTCCCAAACAGATAGTGTGCACCTGCTGGTTGGCATGGGTCAGAACATTCCTGGCTGGGGCACAACACTCGAACTACTTGGTACAAACAGTTCTAGGGACTAGCTAATCCTGGGGGCCATAGCAAGAAGCAGGCAAAGGCTCGTGTTCTCCACAGCAGCTCTTCCAAGGGCTCAGGTGGGCACAGAGTAGCAGAGGTGAAGAGAGCCACGTGCTCCGTGGCAGACACACTCCAGGCTGCCAGGGGTGCTTGGGTGGCTCTGCCCAAGGCTCACCTGGCTCGCTGTCAATCTGGGTCAGCACGTCCTCAATTGAGTCCCCGTCATTACGCAGGCTCTCTGGATCTGGTGGGGTATAGCCATGACAGCGACACCAGTGTGCAATGTGCTTGGTTTTGAGGGGAGTCAGGTGGTGAAATCTTGAGTTCTTCTCCAGAATTTCTTGTAAGACTTTTCGCATTGTCATTGCTCTTTGCCACTTAAAAAAAAATTATTTTGAACCATAATGCAATCCTTCAATAGCTACATACTACTATGCAACTGTAAGTCACCATGCCAACATGTCAGACTCTGATCTTCCACTCTTCTTCCTCAACTTTCCCCAACCCAACCACGACTCTGCACTGCTTCCTAAATAGGCATATACACATGCTGTATCCCCCGTCCCCCTTTTTTTTAGTAGGAGTCTCACTCTGCCGCCCATAGCCAGCACAGTCTCTGCCTACTGGGCTCAGGCAATCCTTCCACCTCAGCCTCCCTAGTAGCTGGAACTACAGGCACGTGCCACCATGCCTGACTAATTTTTTAAATTTATTGTAGAGATGAGGTCTTGCCAAGTTATCAAGGCTGGTCTTGAAACCCTGGGCTCAGGCAATCTTCTCACCTCAGCCTCCCAAAGTGCTAGGATTACAGGCATGAGCCATCACACACAGCTGTTTCCCCTTCTTAAAGCCACACTACACCTGGCAGAGCAGCTGCCACACTGCTAAGAGTGGGTAAGTAGTTGAACTCATTAGAATATTGTGAAATTCGTGAAAAGCTTTTAGAAAATGTGAGGATGTTTCTACCGATGCAGGAAAACAAAAATAGGCCTTTCAAAGGATAGATTGCAGGTCTTTGAAAAGTAAGATTTTTAACTGAGGAAAATATTCTAACATCAAATATTCTAACAAAATATGCTACAGATGTGATCATTGTTCCAATGACAAGGTTTACAGAGGCAGCTAGAATACACTGGCATTTCTGTTCTTCTTCCACAGGCTCGTGGGGTGGCCCAAGAGCCAGATATGTGGACATGGGATTACCTCAGCAGCTCGTCTTTTTCCAATGTTCCAGCCATAATACTGCTCAACAGACTTTGCAGAAAAGCAGCTGGCATCTTCACCTAGAATGCACATATCCAGCAAACTCTGAATAAAGCCGTTATGATTCAAATCACATCCTATTTGCCAGAGGCACATCCAAAATTCTTCAGACCTCTTTTCTCACTGGGCAAGCTCAGATGCAGAGTAACACAGGAGGGCTTCTCCTTAAAAGAGAAGGCATCTCATTTGTGGGGACTCAAGACAACACCCCTCCTTGGGAACTCGCTTCTTTGATACAGAACAGTACCTGTTGTCATAAAGCTATTAAAACTAGGAGTCCTGGCTTTGCCATTAACTCACTAAGTGGCCTTGGGCAACCCATAGCACCTCTCTGGGCTTTAGTTTTCTTATCTATAAAATAAGAAAGTTGGGAAAGATGTTTCTGAACTGCCTATTCTGTATTTGTATCTACATTTTTATTTGATTGATTGATTGATTGATTGAGTTAAAGTCTCACTCTGTCGCCCAGACTGGAGTGCAGTGGCTGCTCCTGGCCACCGCAGCCTCGACCTGCTGGGCTCCGGCGATCCTTCCACCTCAGCCTTCCAAGTAGCTGGAACTACAGGCATGTGCTACCACACCCGGCTAATTTTTGATTTATTGTAGAGATGAGGTCTCACCAAGTTGTCCAGGCAGGTCTCGAACCCGTGGGCTCAGGCAATCCACTCACCTCAGCCTCCCAAAGTGGGATTACAGGCTGAGCCACCAAGCCCGGCTGCATCTACATTTTTAAAAAGAGATGGATTTTTGAATCTTTTTTTGGTTGGGTGGGGAAATTGCCACTGAAAGTTTACTTGGAGCTATCTCAAAATGATCCCCGAACTTTGAGAAAAAAAGAGATCGTTTCTTTTCTTATAATTATAGTTGCAAAAAATAAGACGGGTGGTTGGATCTGGCCTACTGTTTTCATATTCCTATGAATGCAAGTGATACACACAAATGCCTTCTGCCTTCTCTCTAAATGTTCATGTGATTGTGCCTGTGAGCATACTCCTGCATGTCCACAGGCTGTCAGTCCCTCAGTAATGGCTATCAATTCTGTCAGAACAACGGGGGCTAAGAAGCAAATGATTCAGTCTTGCTAACAATGGGCGGTGGTGACACAGCAGACCACTTTTGGAGGTCTTAAAAATCATGCATTTCTACAAAGTGAGTAACACTGAGTTTTCAAGTAAAGATTAACGGTCTGAAAGCTGAATAAGCTTTAAGACCGTTAATCTTTAAGACCGTTAATCTTTAAGACTATTAATCTTTTTTTAATCTAAAAAAAGGTGAATAAAACTGGTATCCTGCCTCACCACCATAGCTCTATGAGCTTATTAAGCAAGTTACTTAATCTCATCTGTAAAACAGTGATGACACCACCCACCACACAAGAGACTATGATTAAATAAGACAGTAAAGAGAAGGAGCCTGCAGAGGGGCTGGTATGCTGCAGGAAAAGGCAAACTCACTTCCTTACTAATAAACAATAAACACGAATGCAAAGCCTAAATTAACATACACAATGATTTATGATTTACATATAAAAAATGCAAAACATTCCTTCTACGGATCACACACAGTGAAGAGTAAAAGACTACCTGGATGTGAATCCTGAAACCCCTGCAAATGAGCGGTATCTCTCATTAAAACCTCCTAAGATAATTGTCACATAAGTATTAATTTACAATCCCAAGTGATTTAAATTGATTCAACATGCTAAATTCATAGCTTTAAAAAATATACCCATATATTCAGTACAATTGTCTTACTTTTTGCAGTGATTAATGGAATCTTCTTTACTATTGCTGTTAAGAGTTGTTGGATAGTCTCCAAGTGGTCTATCCTGAGGATAAAAATAAGGCAATAAATTAAATACATGTAGCAATTTTTAGTCATATACATACATATACATTTTATGTATGTGTATTATAATTCCCCCTTTTTAAGGAAATTATAATTTAAAACCATTATATTGGTATGTCTTTCATTCCAAAGATAGTCTTTTTTTTTTTTTAATAAAGAGTGTTCTATGCTTAAAAAGAAAATGTCAAGACTAAGTAGACAGATAAGACTCCATGTTCACTGCATATGGACATTTTGTCTGTATTTTAAAATTAAAAAGCAACATAATCTTTTTGCAATGTGACCGCTACTAGAGCAGAAAAATTCTATCATAAAAATGCCCATGGAAGGGTTACTGTAGTTCATATCTCCATCTATAATGTCAAAATGGCCCAAGTTGTCCCCAGCAGTTTGAGATATTTCAAAGTACATGATCAGAGGTGGGTTCCTGATTTGGAAATTAGAACCTTAGAAAGCATTTTTAGAAGAACAGTGTGTAATGCCCATGAAGAGGCAGCTGAATAAGATTAAGTAGGTATGAAATGTGTCACACCTGAGTGATTACACCATGAAAAATTTCATCCCCAGGGATTCAGCAGAGAAAGCACAAACTGGTGAGTTCAACTAAAGGGAGGTTTGTGATGCCACCTGATGCTTCTAGGGCTACAGACTGAGTGGTACCCCCAAGTCACAAGCATGCTCATGACCACTGCAGCCTCAACCTGCTGGGTGATCCTTTTATCTCAGCCTTCCAAGTAGCTGGAACCACAGGCATGTGCCACCATGCCTCGCTAATTTTTTGACTTATTGTAGAGACAAGGTTTCACCTAGTTGGCTGGGCTGGTCTCAAACCCCTGAACTCATGCAACCTCTCACCTCTGCCTCCCAAATTGCTGGGATTACAGGCGTGAGCCACTGTACCTGGTTGATTTTATTAACTTATAAAAAAAAAATTTTTGCCGGGCTTGGTGGCTCAGCCTGTAATTCTAGCGCTTCGGGAGGCCGAGGTGAGTGGACTGCCTGAGCCCGCAGGTTTGAGACCCACCCGGGCAACTTGGCGAGACCACATCTCTACAATAAGTCAAAAATTAGCCGAGCGTGGTAGCACGCGCGTGAAGTTCCGGCTACTTGGAAGGTTGAGGCGGAAGGATCGCTGGAGCCCAGCAGGTCGAGGCTGCGGTGGCCCGGGAGCAGACACTGTACTCCAGTCTGGGCTCCGGAGTGAGACTCCAACTCAAAAAAAAAAAAAATTTTTTTTTTTTTTAAGAGACAGGGTCTTGCTCCAAGCTGGAGTACCGTGGCTCAATCATGGCTCACTGCAGCCTCAATCTACTGGGCTCAAGAATCCTCCTGCCTCAGCCTCCCACGTAGCTGGGATTATAGGTATGTGCCACCATGTCTGGCTAATTTTTAAATTTTTTCTGTACAGATGGGGGTCCTGCTATGTTGCCCGGGCTGGTCTCAAACTCCTGGCCTCAAGTGATACTCCTGCCTTAGTCAGCATGATTTTTAAAGTGCCATACAAACACCCAAAGCAGAATTCCTTTAGAAAAGACAGAAATAATTACTTAATAACATAGTTTCCCAGCTCAGAACTTTCTTCTGTTTTCACTGCTGTCTGGCCCTCCTGAGAGATGCAGCTCGGCCCAGGTGTTTCTGGTTCAGTCTTCACTACACGGAAAGAGAACAAAGAGACAGCTGTCAGGTTTCTGCAGTAGAAGGACACATGCAGGCACAAACAAAGCTCTTCCATGGAAGCTCAGTGAGGAAACTGCCACTCCAGCTGTTGTAGGGACACAGCCAGGAGACTGAGATGGCTCCTGTCATCACAGGGTCAGCAGACAAAGGAAGAGCTGTTAGCCTGGGTTGGGGGGTGGGGGAAGCAACTCCAGATTCATGACAAGGCAGAGGCAATAAAATGGCTTTTTAGATATTTCTTAAAAAGGTCCCCACACTGCTATGTGAGCCTCCCTCCCAGAACTAAACAATGCTACATTAAAATACAATGCTGACTTGTTCTAAGTTCTAATATTATGATCTTTTTGATATCTCTCCAGCTAGTTTACCAACTTTCAGCATTATCTTAGTGCTCTGAGATGCAAGCAAAAATTAGAGCTACTGTGTCTGGAAATTTCCAAGTTAATCACACCAGGCTTTTATTACTAAGTCTACTGATGGAAGACAGCTATGTCTCGGGTGCATGTGCTGTCCTTCCATGGACAGTCATCTTCCTTCAGAACGCCATGACCACACTCTTGCTGCTTTGGCACAAGCTTCCCTGCGTCCACTCTCACCCTGACAACCTACCTTGCACATAAGCACCAAATAATTTTCCCAAAGCATCTATGTAGTGTCATTTCCCTACTCAGTGTTCTCCAATAGTTCCCTACATAACGGGGGTCTACAAATGAGACACATAAGTACATTTCCCCCCCCTCTTGTCATTGATGTATAACTTGTATTAAGTGCACAGATATCAAGTTCAATACATGTTACCTACACATGCTCACATAGCCCCCACTCAAACCAAGATGCCTGCCTGCCGGCCTCACACTGGGTCCCTGTGCTTCTGGCAGCTCCTCCCTGACAAAGCAATCCACCTTCGGCCCATTTTGGATTTTGAATTTCATATAACTGGTCACACTGTGCACACTCTTGTGTGAGCATCAGTATAGCCATTATGAATAACAATGCAGTGAGCACTCTTGTGTCTTCTGGTAGATGTATGCACTCATTTCCTAGAAGCGCAATTGCTGGAACAGAGAGCAGATGTTGCTTAACTTTATTGGAAACCATTGAACTGGCTTCCAAAGTGATTATATCAATTTATAGTCCCACCAGCAGTGTACGTAAGTTCCTGATACTCCACATCCTTGTCAACACTTGGAATTAGGACTTTCAATCTGGGGGTTCTGGTGGATCACTATGGTTTTAATTTGCATTTCCTTTATGGGTTAGAGTTTGATTAGGGGTTGGCAAACCTTTTCAATAAAGGGCTCATCAGTAAACAGGATTTGTGGTTGACTGGATCTCTGTAGAACTCTGTGGTTGTACATGAAGGCATTGGGAGACTGTGTGGATGAATGGACATGGCTGTGTGCCAATAAAGCTGTACTCACAAAAACAGGTAGTGGACAGTAGTTGGCTATACCCTGCTTTAGGTGGTCATTTAGTAAGTTACAAATCCACCTCTTTCCGAGACTATGATGAGATCCTGGCACACCTGAAAACCAGCCTGCCATGGGAATGAACAGACATATTTCAAATTCTAATTTTGGGATGTACATACTTAATATCATAACTGGGCTGTGCTAAAATACTGAATAAGAATGATATATATAAAGCAGCTAGCATGGTAATCTGTGGGCTCTTCCTTTTTTTTTTTGAGTAGGAGTCTCACTCTTTCACCCAGGCTGGAGGGCAGTGGCACACTCTTGGCCACTGTAGCCTCGACATGCTGGGTTCAGGTGATCCTTCTGCCTCAGCCTTCCAAGTAGCTGGAACGACAGGCATGCGCCACCATACCTGGCTAATTTTTTTCATTTACTGTAGACATGATGTCTTGCCAGGTTGCCCAGGCTGGTCTCAAACCCTTAGACTCAGGCAATCCTCTCACCCCTGCCTCCCAAAGTGCTGGGATTACAGGCGTCAATAACTGTACCTGGTCATTATCATCATTTGGAGATGTTACAGCTTTCAAATGTGTTGCTCTAATCCAGGGTCCTCTACCTCCAGGCTGTGGACAGTACTGATCTGTGGCCTGTTAGGAACTGGGCCACCCAACAGGAGGTGAGCAGCGGGTGAGCAGAGCTCCGCCTCCTGTTAGATCAGCAGCAGTGTTACAGATAGATTCTCATAGGGGCGTGAACTCTACTGTGAACTGTGCATGTGAGGGAGTCTAGGTCGTGTGCTCCTTATGAAAATCTAATGCCCGATGATTCCCCCCACACTGTCTCTGCAGAAACTCTTCCATGAAACCAGTCCCCGACGCCAAAAAGGTTGGGGACCACTGGTATAATCCATGCACTATCTTGACCTACTCTTGTGGTTAGAAATATTCCCCACTGCCAGTTTGCTGAAGTCTGGCACCTAAAACTCCACTGTACCACTGTACTCCCCAGGTAAGTCCCTCTAATTGGCCTACTGCCCCCAAACAAGCCCTCGCGAGTCTTTGTCTCTACTGATCTAACTCCCTTGACATCTTTCCAGCTAAAAAAGCTCTACTCTTTAAAGTGCAGGCTATAATTCAGACCCCACACAAAACTCTGCCCACCTCCACACTTTGCCAACCCTCATCAGATTCCAGACTGCAGAACCTCAGCAATCATTTTCAAGACCACTTGTGCTTATCAATCACTGTTTGCTGTCTACAGGCAGGTCTCTATAACCTGATTATAAATCACCAGACGCAGAAGTGATGCTATATGCGCCTCTGGAATTCCCTCAATGTCAAGTCTACTAGATAAGCATTCAGTACATATTTGCCAAGTGACTGATTCACAGATGCTGACAATTCAAAGGCCTCAGATTACAGCAATGCTCTGCAAAAAAATTCTGGACAATAATACTGTGAGATCCTACATACCTTTTGCAACAGCTGCTGGAGCAGAGCTGGAGACAACTGGAGTTGGGGTGGCTATAGGCAGAATGGTAGGTGGCTTGCTGGCAGAAAATGACTGAACCACTAAAGGGCAAAAGAGGAGGGAGAATAGAACACATACAGAAATTATTTTTAATGAGGATGATCTAACTCCCAGCTGACAGTCCCATATTAAACTAACAGCATTAAACAACATCAGGACAAAAAGAATGGTTAAGAATGTTTTTAAATACAGTGATCTGACAAGGTGGGCTGTTTATTCTTAGGTATCAGGGTAACTGAGTTATATCTTCAACTGTGGAAATGGGTGCTTACCACTAAACGAAGAAAATAAAAGTTCAACAGTCTTAAATTCTCATAATGTTTAAAATGTACCCCCTCAACTTGACTTTAGATATGAGCAGCTATTTAGCAGTCAATGGATCACCTGAGCTTTTACTTTCAGTCCAAGCACTGGTGCCCTAGAGTTCAGGGTGCCAGCAAGTACCGTGACTACAGAGCAGGCTGTCCAAGGGAAGCAGTCACCAATTGGTAGAATAGTGACACACTTGCAAACAGCCACAGTATGGTGTGCTCGTTGGTGACTGGCACTTACCTTTGTTCACAGGCATCAATATGGTCTGCACACCTCCAGAGGTATTTACACTGAGTGGTTTGAGCTGGCTGGGAATTGTCAGGACTGCCTGCTGGGGATTGGACTGACTGGAGTGAATCTTCAATAATCCTAAAAGAAATGCAAAGATAAGGTTTACCTACAAAATTTACAGTCCTAATTCTTACAAAAGGTATCCCCCATGGTGCAAGCTGAAGATCAGATGCTTATGTAAAGTTCCTCACCCTCTTTGCCACTCATATTTTCTCAGAGAGGAAGTTTCTAGGACATTTGCCTTTCCAGTAAATAAAGTGTGAGAAGCACGAGGCAACAGATGCTGCACACTTTGCAATAAAATATAAAATAATGGTTTATTTTTAAAGTGTTCTTATCCCTCAACCATAAATACAGATTTTTTTTTTTGCGAAAGTAGGACTAATAGAAAGGAGGAAAAAAAAATCACCTACAGAAGTCCTACTGTAGAGATAATCAGTACTAACATTTTGATATAGTTCTTTTCCACGTTTGTTTTCTGTGGCAATTTATTTGCTTTGCACATAGCTGTGACATGTACAAACTGGATGTAAAACTTTGTATTTTAATGTGGAAAGGTATGACTATCCAACTTAAAAACCTATCTTGGCTCTTTTGACTGCCTAAAAAATATTTCCAAAATTAGCTTCAAAGCATCCAGGGTCCATTTTAATCTGGTCCCAATTTGTCTGCCTCTCCTTCACACTGTCCCTACATATCCAATACTTCCATCTGTCTACATACCACATTTTGTCATTTCTTATCTCTACACAGCCCTTATTTTTCAAACATCAGATGTTCTCTATCATTTTAGAAATGGTCACCTCTCATTTATTTCAAAGGCAATTTCCACCCTTCCATTTTTATTACAAAACTATTATTCCAGTTACATAGATGGGCAGTAAAACAAAACAAGACTCAAAGGACCTTTACTGTGAAAGAGCACACAAGACACAAAAAATACAAGTATATGTTGTAACAACTACTTAAAAACATTACCAGCAGCTAAAGGTATTTTAAGAAACTGCAAAGCAGTTGGCTTGAACTAAGGAAGGAATCATCTTAAATATTTTCTAGAACAAGGCCTTAAATAAACAGGAAAATCTTTCTTTGGAATAGAGGAATGTTAAATCAGTCAAGTAATAAGTACTTAACGAGACATGGCCTAGGGAATACAATAATGACCTGGTGTTTTCATATTTTTATGAAAATATTATATGTTGATCCACTGAAAAACAAAAAGTCCTAAAAAGCTTATAACTAATCACAGCTACCCCTTGCTCCACCTCCCAGTTCTCATCTAGTTCCCCAAAAGCATCCACTTCTAACTCTTCCAGTTCTCCCTTTTAATATTTACCTCAGTATTTTAAAAACATGTCTATTACAGGTCTTGGTTTATCAATTTTTCATGTTACCTATGACTTCCTATTAGGATAGACAAGCTTTTTGAGGCATTTACACTCTCTCTGTACGGATGCTCCCTTACGATTTTCTGACTTTCTGATGGGGTGAAAGTGACATACATTCAGTCGAAACCATGACTTCTCTTGTGATGCCGGGCAGTGGCCATGAGCCACAGCTCCCAGTCAGCCATGTTCTTTAAAATACGTAAGCATTTTCAACGGGTTTACTGGGATGTAACCCCACTGTAAACTGAGGAGCACCTGTACTCCAATGTTGTTCTCTGTTGATCCAAAGAAATATACCATGATACTCTGGTTACATCTTACTTTCTGGAGTTAACAATTTCCTCCTCTTTCATTTGCTTAGTTTTCTTTCAACATCTTACTAAGTCTTCCCATTTCCTTTAGGAACTCTGTAAGCCACTCCTTAGTACAACTCTCCACACAGTCAAATCTTCTACATAAATTACAGTCCCATTTCTTACAAGAGTCCCCCTGGTGCACTCTGATCTGCTTGTGTAGCCTGCTGCTGTCTAGGCCTGCCACAAAACTCTCATTTTGGGAACACCTCTTCCCTGTCATCTCGAAAAGTTTCTCTGCTTTCCTTCTAGGTTAGATCTTCTATTTTCTTTCTCTTTCTTGGTTAATACCTCAGGAAGCCTTCTGATAAAACACATATTTTAGCAATGTCTGAACAAAGTACATAGGAAACACATTTGAAACTTTGCCTGTCAGAAATATCTCTACCCTCATTCAGTAATGATCTCGCTAACTAGAGAATTCTAGACTGAAAGTAATTTTTCCCTAGAATCCTACTAAGGTAAGGCAGACCATGTTCCTCTCTAGCTGAAAATCCTTCAGTGGCTTGCCCTGGAGTCAAAAAGTCCTTACTATGCTTCACACAGGCCTTGCATGTTCTGACCACATCCCCATGTGCTCTCTCCCTCATTCACAGCTGCTTCTGACCCAGTAGGACCTTGTCTGACAGTTTACAATGCACATGAAAAACTTAATTTAAAAATTGCTGGTTTTCAGCAGGAAACAGTTTGATCCTTTTGTGAAAATGTTATACAGAAAGTTTTACCAGCAGTACCTTAGGAAACTAGAACTTACAACAGGGAGACTTCATCTACTCATGCTTAAAACCTGAACCGAAAAAGGAAGATGGGACACCATTCACCGCTTGTAAGAATTTCTTCCATTTTTACAACTTCTACTCTAGCACCCAACACAGGGCCTCGAATAAAACGAATCAGTCAGTAGAGTCCCTACACTGGAACCTGGTCAATTTTATTTTTTTTTGAGTCAGAGTCTGTCACCCAGGTTAGAGTGCAGTGGCACACTTACAGCCAACGCAGCCTCAATCTGCTAGGCCCAAGCGATCCTTCTGCCTCAGCCTTCCAAGTAGCTGGAACTACAGGCATGTGCCACCATGCCCAGCTAATTTTTTGATTTATTGTAGAAACAATGTCTCGTCAAGTTTCCCAGGCTGTTGGGAGCCAGCCGTGGAGGCCTGCCTGAGCGTTAGGGATCCAGGCAGGCTGCGGACCCTGAGACCACCAGGCTGGTTCAGGAGCTGAAGGCCCATTCCCTCCTCCTTTCCTTGTTGTTTAGCATTACCCACTGGTAGGGATTTTAACGATCTAAGCATGAAGTTCTGAGTATATGACAGGCATGGCTGACTCTAGGGATCCATTGTTCCTGCTTCTCACAGACTGCGGTTTCGGCTTTAAACTTAACACAGTTCAAACTCAGATCACATTTGGGAGCCTTATACGTAATACAAGCTTCTTTATAAGATTTAAAAATATATTTGTAGAATTAGTATATACATTTAGAGAGCTGTTTCCAGCATGAGATGGTTATCTAGGGTTACCAGAAATGGCCCAGCATGAACTTTGGGCTGGGCCACATTCCCAAGGGCCCAGCGTCCATTTTGGACTGGGTCACATTCTTTAGGAACTGGTCTGACCTACAATTAAGAGTTTTTTTATAGTACGGGTAAAGTTAGCACAGAATAGAAAGGTATTAGGATTTAAGTCAGTCATTAGGTGTTGGGTATGCATAAGTTTTAGAAGTTATTGATAATTAGGATTTTATGATATTAAAACTGTTGTTTTGAGGAACGTAAACCAAGCATAAGGAACAGTGAGATAATTTTGGGATTGTCCTTCCTCATGCTTGGGGGGAAACGCCTGGTGGGCGGGGATGCCCCCCCATGCACCTGGCTTTGTGTTCATGTAAACTCTTGTGATTTGATTAAGATTGTCCTTTCTCATCCTAAGGAAAACGCCTGGTGGGTGAGGATGCCCTCCACCCACCTGGCTTTGTGTTCATGTAAACTCTTGTGATTTGATTGGGGTTGCCCTTCCTCATTCCTAAGGAAACGCCTGGTGGGTGGGGGACGCCCCTCACCTACCTGGCTTTGTGCCCATGTGAAAGTCTTGTGATTTGACATGTGAAAATTTGGGATACAAGATTCACGTTTGTTCCCAATAAACGGCTTCTGCTCATTTCACTGAACAGTTGTCCACTTTCTTTCTTTCTCTTTCTTCCTCTTTATATCTATGCCTCCATTTTGCTTTTTAAATATCTATCCCTACTACAGAATCGGCTTCTGCACTAGACAGAGTTCAGTCTCTTTCTTCCCTTCTATTTCTCCAGAATATTCGCCGACGCTGCCCCACCTTCCAGGGACCCTCTAAATCTCTTTTGGGGGGCTGGCTCCCCATACCAGGCTGGTCTTGAACCCTGAGCTCAGACAATGCCCTCTCCTCCACCTCCCAAAGCACTGAGATTACAGGCTGAGCCACCATGCTCAGCTAAACCTGGTCAATTTTAACTGGGAGGTGAGAATCACAGGAAAAATACCATCAGTCTTAACCTTTTGTTTTATATCCAAACAATAAACAAGACACAGGGGCTTGCTTTGGTGCTATGTGATAAAGTGATAACAATAATGACAACAATATCCATAGTCTCTTATCCAAAGGTAGTGAGGGATGTGTATGTGTGTAAGCTTAGTGATGCAGCTTTTTCTGTAGACCAGTGCCAGCTGGTAAACTGGTTGTTATCAATCAGCAAAAAGACTACATAGAAATTAATAGTGTTTAGAAAATTTTCTAACAGTCTGGCATTGCTGCAACATTTTTATTGTGTTTTTCAGAAGTAGATGTCTATATCATATTATAGAAAAACAAAAACAAAACAGATCTTTTAAGTTTGGGAAGCAAAGCTGTATATTTTATCAGCTCCCTGGACTCTGAGACAGCATCATGTAATCAAACACAATAATTCTGTGGAAAAACACATGAATATTCACAGCAATTAGTATAAACAGGCTGTCGACAGAGGTCAAATTGTGCCCTACAATATGTTTTAAAAAATAAGGTCTTTGGTTTTCACAGCTTTTTGGATTTTAAAATGCAGTTAAGGGATTATGGGCTAACAACAAAAATGATGACATGATGATAACAGCAATTATTTATATGAGTATAACAGCTACTATACACCAGACAGTATTCTACGCATTTACATATTAACTCATTTAATACCATCAACCTCATTTTACAGCTGAGAAACTGAAGCAAATTATTTCAACTAAGGCAATGTGGCCTCAGGATCTGTGCTCTCTGTTACTCAAAGAAGTAAAATGAATACTTTTCTGTAGCCATTTAGAGAAAGCACAAAGATATCAAGCTCCTACCAGACCTCAATCATACACTCTTAACACTACCCAATATAATAACTAATGTTAAAAATTATGACTCGAAGTCATTACGTTAATGCGTATCTTATATATTTCGTTTAAAAGAAAGCAAAGAAAGGAATATGTTTTATAATGAGTTTCATTCAAAATTAATCATTTAAAAAAAAAAGTCAGGCATGGTGGCTCATGCCTGTAATCCCAGCACTTTGAGAAGCCAAGGCAGAGAATCACTTGAGGCCAAGAGTTCCAGACTTGCCTGGGCAACATAGTGAAACCTTGTCTTAAAAAAAACCATAACTTTGCTGGGCATGGTAGTGGTGTGACTGCAATCCTAGCTACTTGGTAGGCTGGAGCAGAAGGGATGGAAGAATCCCTTGAGCTTAGGAGTTCGAGGCTACAGTGAGCTATGGATTATGCTACTGTACTCTAGTTTAGGTGACAGAGTGAAATCATGACTCAAAAAAAAAAAAGGATTGGTACTTCAAGGAGAGCCAACTCACGGTTCTCTACAACATTACATTATAAAAACAGCTATAACACCCAACAGGGTTCTGAGTGGCTAAGGCTTTATTATCATTTACGAATTCAAATATTAATCTTTAAGTGATACATTTAAAGTCTCAGACAAAAATATATAGATTTTAAATAAGAATAACTTTATAAATATTTAAAAATTTATATTTAATATAAACTTTATAATATAAACTTTATAAATATTCTATAATATAAACTTTATAAATATTTAAAAATATATAGATTTTAAATAAGAATAACATTTCTAAAATGCAGCAATATGAAAAATACTAGCCAGGCTTGGTGGCTCAGCCTGTAATCCCACGCTTTGGGAGGCCGAGGTGAGTGAACTGCTTGAGCCCGCGGGTTCGAGACCTGCCTGGGCCAACTTGGTGAAATCTCATTTCTACAATAAATCAAAAACTTAGCCAGGTGTGGTAGCACACGCCTGTAGTTCCAGCTACTTGGAAGGCTGAGGTGGAAGGATCACTGGAGCCCAGCAGGTTGAGGCTGCGGTGGCCGGGAAGGGCCACTGCACTCCAGTCTGGGTGACAGAGTAAGACTCCAACTCAAAAAGAAAAATACTGCTGGGTCAATTATTATTTTTTATATATTTTGTATAGAGATGGGGCCTCACTATGTTGCCAAGGCTGGTTTTGAAATCCTGACTTTAAGAAACCCTCCTGCTTCAACCTCCCAAAGTGCCAGGATTATAGACCTGAGCCACTATTCCCAGCCAGGTTAATTATTTTTAACACTTTATTATACAAAGTATTTCTTAAAAATATTGTAGCCCATCTGGCAGGGCACGATGGCTCACACCTGTAATCCCCGCACTTTGGGAGGTGGAGGCGAGAGGACTGCCTGAGCCCAGGGGTTCGAGACTTGACTGGGCAACCTGGTGAAAACTTATCTCCACAATAAATTAAAAAATTAGCTGGGTGTGGTGGCATGCACTTATAGTTCCAGCTACTTGGAAGGCTGAGGCAGAAGGATCGTCTGAGCCCAACAGGTCAAGGCTGGGTGACTGTAAGAGTGCCACTGCACTCCAGTCTGGGCGACAGAGTGAGATTCCAATTCAAAAAAATAATAAAATAAAAATAAATTTAAAAACTCTGTAGCCCAAAGAGAGAAATGAGAGAGACATGATATTATGATACAACTCACCTGATACTGTGGCTTTCCCAGAGATGGGGTTTGGTGCAGACACCAGGGACGTGGCACTGACGACAGTGGGGGTGGCCGCTTTGCAGGTTCCCATGGTGGCCTGGCCCATACACACTTGCTGCTGCCCAGAAGTTTTCATTACAGAACTGACAGTAGTTGATGAACTGGGAGCTATTCCTTCGGACTGCTCACCCACAGGGCCAGGAATAAAGAAATTAGAAAGCTGTGGAACTTAAGACAATGATTGCCATACAGCTTAGCACACTCAAGAAATAATATCTTTTAGGTGTTATATACTACCTATTAAATGTCATGCCATTTTAAGAAGATTGCTTCTCTAGTTCAGTGACTCCTATACTTTTAGGTTTCATGGACCAAGAAAATTAAAAAATTTAAAACAGAGAGAGTATCACAGGGTTATCATATTTTAAAAAAAAAAAATTCACCACCTGTTGTATCATTAGGCTATTTCAACATAAAAAAGGTAGAAAGACATATTTTTAGAATGTAAAAATGGAATACAATGAGCTTTTTAGTAAGAACTTACTACAATGTTTTTTGTGGGTGTGTGTATGTGTGTGTTTTTGTTTTTTTTTTGAGTTGGAGTCTCACTCATCACCCAGGTTGGAGTGCAGCGGCATGCTCACAGTGACCGCAACCTTCACCTGCTGGACTCAGGCAATCTTTCCATCATCTCAGCCTTCCAAGTAGCTGAAACTACAGGCACATGCCACCACACCTAGCAAGTTTTTGTAATTTATTGTAGAGATGAGGTGTTATCAAGTTGCCCACGCTGGTCTCAAACCCCCGGGCTCAGGCAAACCTCTCGCCTCGGCATCCCAAAGTGCTGAAATTACAGGCTGAGCCACCACGCCCAGCCTCACTACAGTGTTTTAAAATCAGTCACTTCATTCAACAAACATCTACTACATGGCAGGCACAGTAGTAAATGCTAGGGCTCAGAGATAAAAGTCACCAAGGAAATGGTAGCCAAGGTGTGAACAATGCTATAGCAGGCACAGGTAAATGCCACCAGTACAAGTGAGAGAAAGTTACGGTTTCTGCCGAGGGACAGAAAAGGAAGGGTACTAGAAAAAGCTTCAGGCAAAACATAGGATACTTTAGGAGAATCTTTAAGATTCGAGACAGAGAAATAGAAGAAAGAGTGTTTCTTGTCAGAAGAGAGTATACAGAAAGTTAAAGAGGCGTGAACGAACATACTATGTCCAAGGAACTGCAAAGCTGAGTGATCTGACGCGTGAACAGGCATGTGAGGGGAAGCCACGGGAGATGAAGCTTGAGAAGCCAAGTCAGATCATAGAAGTCTATGGGGTTCCAAGGCAATTCAGAGAAGAAATAGTCTTTCAACAAATGTTGCTGGGCCAACTGGATATTTACATACAAAAGAATGAAGCTTGGCTCCTCCCTCATACCATATACAAAAATTAACTCGAAATAGATTTGAAATCTAAAACAATAAAACTGAAACTTAAAAACCTAAAATTTTAACTCTTGGAAGAAAATACAGGCTTAAATTTTGTGACCTAGGATTAGGCAATGGATATGATATCAAAAGAACAAGCAATAAAAGAAAAATAGATAAATTGGGATTTTATCAAAATTAAAAACCTGTGGTCCAAAGGATACCACCAAGGCCATTCACAGAGACTCACACCGGTAATCCCAGCACTTTGGGAGGCTGAGGCGAGTGGATTGCTTGGGCCTAGGAGTTCAAGATCAGCCTGTGCAACATAGCAAAACCTTGTCTCTACTTAAAAAAAAAAAAAATTAGCCAGGTGTGGTAGTACACACCTGTAGTTCCAGCTATTCAGGATACTGAGGTGGAAGGCTTGCCTGAGCCCAGGAGGTCGAGGCTGCTGTGAATTGTGACCATCATAATCATGCCACTGTACTGCAGCCGGGCAACAGTACTCAAAAAAAAAAAAAAAAAAAAAAGATACCATTAGGAAGGTGAAAAGACAGCTCAGAGTGGGAGAAAACTTTTGCAAATCTGATGAGACTTTTATCTAGAATATATAGAGTACTCATACAATTCAATAATAAAAAGCCAAACAAATGGCCAATAGGAAATTGCAAATCAAAACCACAATGAGATACTACTTCATATCCACTAAGGTGGCTATAATTTTTTTAAAAATGGACAAGAATAAGTGTTGGTGAAGATATGGAAAAATTAGAACACGCATATTGTTGTTTGTGGGAATGTAAAATGGCACAGCCACTTGGGAAAACTGTTTGGCAGTTCCTCAAAATGCTAAACATACAGTTATCATATGATCCAACAATTCCATTCTTAGGTATATAGCCAAGAGAAACAAAAATCATGCTTATACAAAAACTTGTACATAAATGTTCATAGCATTATTCATAATCATCATAAAGTAGAAAACAACCCAAGTGTCCGTCAATGAATGGATAAACAAAATGTGGTATATCCCTAAAACTGGGTTTTATTCAGCCATAAGGAATGCAGTATCAATGCATGCTACAACTCTGGTGAACCTTGAAAAGTCAGGCTAAGCAAAAGAAGCAGATGCAAAAGGCCATATGTTAAATGACTACATTTATACGAAATGTCTAGAATAGGCAAATCCACAGAGAAAGTAGATTAGTGGGTGCCTAGAGCTGCAGGAAGGAGGGAATGAGGAGTGACCACTAATGGTTATAGGGTAATAAAAATGTTTTGGGATTAGATGACAATGATAGCTGTACAACTCTGTGACTATGACAAAAACCACAAATTGTACACTACAAAATGATGAATTTTATGGTATGTGAATTATATTTCAATTTTTTTTTTAAAAAGCAATTATTTCAATTTTTTGAAAAGGTCCACCAGTATGCCTGCTGAAGATCTTTTTTATGTTTGCCCTACTTTCGGATTTCATTATGATTTTCTACTGACAAGCAAATTCTCACCTGTTGTGCAGGACCATTTGCTGAGAGGGCCATAGCTGGGGAAGTGGCAGTTGTGATAACCCCTCCTGCTACTCTCAGCATTGTGGTTCCAGGCTTTGAGAGTTGTGAGGTGCCTGGCACAGACTTCAAGGTGCTATCAGATATTTTCATTAGAGATGCCTGTCCCCCATGGGCTGCCTAAAGAAACAAAATGGGCAGAATGACACTGCCCTGGTTAACAGGCATAATTTATTCGACATGCCCTAAGAATTAAAGCATACCCAAGAAAGTCTTACCAATCAAACCTGGAGGTATTTATGCACTTTTCTTTCAAGCTCTAATGTTATGACCTCTTAACAAATGCTACTTTACCCTTAATGTAGAAAAAATAGACAAACGTATTTGCAAGTTACTATTTGGCAGTAGTGTCTTCAAAGACACTAGGCCATTTGTTTCCAAAATAACTGATTCCAAAGTGTTCTTAAATGTACATATAACCTTTAAACATGAAAATCAAACCTAGACAGGACCAGATTTAAACAGGTACGTTAACGGTGGTATGCTAGGCTAGACACAGGTTTAGCATTTCAATATAGGAGAACCATTTAACAAATTATAATTTATAGTCTCAGTGGTCTAAATCAAGGCTCAACAAGTTTTCTTTTTCTTTTTGTAAATGGCGGAAGCATTTTTTGCTTTGCAGGCCATGGGATCTCTGTTGCAAATCCTTAGCTCCACCATTACAGAATGAAATAGGAGTGGCTATGTTCCAGAAAAATGCAATTTATAAAACCAGGAAGCCCTGGGCATAGCTTGCTGAGCACTGGTCTAAATGACTGCTTACTGCCCAAAATTAATGTACCCCACAAGTAGATACCAGTTATCAGTTTCTGAGATCCTACTATGTGCCAGGAATCACAGAATGTATCTGTACATATCTTTTATCATTCATAAGTCATTCTTTTCACATTAACTTTATAGGATAAATGTTAGTCCTGTCTTGGAGATGAGGCAATTAAACTTAGTGACTTTACCTAGGTCACACAGCTAGTAGTAACCGCAGAAGTCATGATTAGAATCCAGAAGTAACAGCCATAGCATAATTTGCATTAGAGTTTTATGCAAATTAAAACCACAAAGATGTATCACTTTATATGCACAAAAACAGCGAACACTAAAAAAAATGATGACCCTTCTCCATGTTGGTGAGGACACATCTCTCATGTTACTTATGAGAGTGTCAAATGGTACAACCACTTTACTAAACCATTTGTCAGTTTCTCTTTTTATTTGAATTGGAGTTTCACTCTTGTTGCCCAGGCTGGAGTGCAGTGGCACGCTCACAGTCACCGCAGCCTTGACCTGATGGGCACAGGTGGATCCTTCCACCTCAACCATCCAAGTAGCGGGAACCACAAGTGCATGCCACCACACCCAGCTAAGTATTAAATTTATTGTAGAGACAAGGTCTCGCCAAGATGCCCAGGCTGGTCTTGAAACCCTGTGCTCAGGCAATCCTCTTGCTTCCACCTCCCAAAGTGCTGGGATCACAGGTATGAGTCACTGTGCCCGGAGCATTTGTCAGTTTCTTATAAACATATATCTACCCTATAATCAGGCTATTCTTTTGCCCAAAAAGATCTGTATAAGAGAGTTTATAACACTTTTACTCGTAACAGTAAAAAACCGGAAATAATTTAAATGGCCATCTATAGGAGAGTGGAGTTATGCAAGAAAAACAGAAAAACTCAAGAATAAAAAAGAATAAACTACGAATACATGTATGGATAAATCTCAAAAACATTTAAACAACAGAAGCTAGACATAAAACAGCACATACTGGCCAGGCGTGGTGGCTCAACCCTGTAATCCCAGCACTTTCTGGGAGGCTGAGGCAAGAGGATTGCCTAAGCCCAGGGATTTGAGATGCCTGGGCAACTTGGTGAGACCTTGTCTCTACAATATATCTAAAAATTAGTTGGGCATGGTAGCACATGCCTGTAGTTTCAGCTACTTAGAAGGCTGAGGCGGAAGGATCGGCTGAGCCTAGCAGGTTGATGCTGGGGTGGCCATGAGCGAGCCACTGCACTGCAGCCTGGAGGACAGAGTGAGACTGACTCAAGCTGTAAAAAGGGGAATGTCTTAGAGTGACAGAAGTTTCTACATTGTGATTGGGAGAGTGGTTCCATGTCAAACTCATTGAACAATAAACTTAGGATCTGTGCATTATTTTATGCAAATCATACCACAATAAAAAGATATGAGACTAAAAGGAAAAAGCATTAAGCTTTTAATTTTCCTGAGCATGGTTTGGGCTGCTTCCACAGGTTTTAATATGAAGCATGGTTGCGAAGGTTACTTTTAGTCAACTTGAGTGGGTTAAGAGATGCCCAGATACCTGGTAAAATATTATTTCTGGGACAGATTAGCACTTGAACCAGTAGACAGAGTAAAGAAGATCCGCCCTCGCAAACGTGGGCAGGCAGCATCCAATCTGTTGAGGACCTGAATAGAACGAAAAGGCGGACGAAGGGTGAATTCTTTCTCTCTCTCTTCTTGAGCTGGGACATCGCTCTTTTCCTGCCCTTAGACATTAGAGCTCCTGGTTCTTGGGCCTTCTTCCAGACTCTAAGACTTAACACCAGTGCCACCCCTTCCTCCCACCTCTGACAGTTCTTAGACCTCTGGACTCAGACTGAATCACACCACACGTTTTCCAGGGTCTCCAGCTTGCAGACAGCATATTGTAGGACTTCTCAGCCTCCATAATCACATGAGCCAATTCCCATAATAAACTTCCTCATAAGTATATCCTATTGGTTCTGTTTCTCTGAAGAATCCTAATAGAATTGTCATCTGTGTTAAGATCGGAATAATCTATGATTTATTTTTACTTCTTTTGAACCAAGAATTTAGAAAAACATTTTCATTTTAAATATTTCTAGCTATTGTCATTGATTTGACATTTTTATTAGGTAAGAGAATGAGGCACATTGAATGCTACCTTTGGAATACGCTGAGATTCTCGTTGTGGCCAAGTGTAAAATCAGTTTGTTAATGTTCCATAGGCATAAAAGCAAAATGTGTATTCTATGTTAGAAATACATATAATTAAGCCTGTTATTAGTGTTATTCTAATTAAAATCCTTTATAATAGAAGTTATCCATCTTCTCAGTTAAATTCTGAGCAATATTTAAAAATATTCTCCGTGACTGTTATTCTCTTCATTCTGAATAATGTTTGCACCTTTTGTATTTTGCTGCCATATAGTTCAATGTATAAAGATTTATGCCATTTTATCTTCATTGTGGACCTTGACTTTGATCACTAAAAAATATTTCTCTGTTGGGAATGGTGGACTAAACAGAAACAGCAATACTCTCTCAGCCCTGAATCCGTAAAATGATAGAAAAGACACAAATATGAGGGAGATCCCAAAAAATCTGGAATGTATAAGAAAATTGTGTATTTATTCTTATATATTTACACATCAGTCACTTTCAAAGTACTCACGCTATACACCTACTGAAACAATTTTTCCACTGCTCAAAACACTTTCTATTTTTTAATTTTTCTGAGTCGGAGTCTCACTCTTTCGCCCAGGCTGGAGTGCAGTGGCATGCTTACGGCCACCGCAGCCTTGCCCTGCTGGGCTCAGGCGATCCTCTCATCTCTGCCTCCCAAAGTGCTGAGATTAAGGGGTGAGCCACAGCACACGGTTCAAAACACTTTTTAAACTCATCAATTTTGATGACTTTTAGTGCTTTTGTCATTTTTTGTTTCACCTCTTCCATGTTAGCAAAATGTTTCCCTTTGGGGACTTTTTTCATCTGAGAAAACAACAACAAAAAGTTGCTCTGGGCAAGACTGGGTGAATAGGGAGGGTGGGGCATGAGGGTCACATTGGTTTGGGCCAAAAACTGCTGAACACTCAATGTGTTCGTGGGCATGTTGTTCATGTAAGTCAGCCGTCATGAAATGGGCAAATGCATTGAAAGAATCTCCACAAAAATAAAAAATTCACTGAAGTCAAATGCAGTCTCTCACAACTATGCTAGCTGGTACACTGATGCTGATGGGTTCCTAGAACACTTATCTAGTGGGGAAGCCTGTATTACAAGGGTAATGTATTACTACCATCCAAAAGATAATTCTGGCTTTTTGGGGGTCCCCTCTCATAAATAAATGTATTCTATTGCTTGAGTTCAAAAACTAGCTAAAGAATAGTGGACAAGCAACTATGAAAAACAAACAAGAGGCTGAAGTCCTCAACAAAAGATAAAAGCCCTATGTAGGACACACAGGGAGAATCCGCCATAGAAATGTGGAAACAATGCTAAATGTGCTCTACATACGGAGATGGCAGAAACTTCAGGCAACCAACAGGGTGATGAGTTGGGTACCATGGCAAGAGCAGTCAGTTCTATGTAGTTTCCAGTGCTCCCCATGTCCTGAGTCCCTCTCTTCCTTCTTCCTTTTGTGCTATGTTGGTTTGAATTAAGAAAATTCAATATACACACATATGTAAGTTGGAAAAGGGAAGAGCACTCCAACAGCTCTTACAAATACTGTTGTTATTCTTCTTTGCTGATACACCAAAGCTCATCAAGTTTAGTTGTATTATGTAATCTGAAACCACAGCGATTACATTTTCTCTGTTATGTGAAAATGCACTGGTCAGGGACTTCTGCTTCCAGAGGACACAGAAGGCTGTAAAGCATGTTTGTTACTCCTATCCTAATAATAAAAGGCTGGATAAACAATAGTTCTATTTTTTTTAGAACATACTGGAGTGGAGGGTCACAAATCTCCAGGTAACCAAGTAACCTGAAGTCTACAAACAACCAGTTCCTGCAAGGAGGGAAGGGCAATAGTAATTGTCTCATCCACGGCAGAAGTGGGTAAACTGTACCCAGTATATATCCTGTTGGACTTTTGCTTATTTTATTTGCTAAGTTTTGGAGATCTAGCTATTGGATCCTCCTAGAAATGACGATGATATCCCTTAATCAGAATTCCCTGTCATTATTCTTTGGCTTACACTAAAAATGCTGTAGAAATGTGTACCAAACCACTACAGCACCTACTATATGGATACTGTAGCTGAAATCACCTATTACACCATTCAGAGTCTTCTACATGCAGCACAAGCAGGTATGAAATCCACTAAGATTTAAAGATCTGCCAACAGTAAAGTGTGGGACCTCCTATCTGCTTGAAATGGCTAAGGACATCTGACCAGGAAATCAGTACTAAAGGAACCAAACATTGGTAATTTGAAAAGATCAATAAAATGGATAAACCTCTTACTAGACTAATTAATAAAAAGAGAAGACACAGAATTACCAAACCAAGAATGAAAAAAGGCACATCACTATAGAGGTTATAGACATTAAAAGGATGAGGAGGGATGATTATGATCAACTTTATACCTTAGTTGAATGAAAAGTTTTCTTTGAAGTCACAAACTACCTTATCTCCCTCTGAACAGTCCAATATCTATTAAAATAAACTGAAATTGCCATTAAAAAACTTTTCAACTAGAAAAACTCTAGGCCAATATGGCTTTACCGGTGTATGCAACTAAAGAGTTAAGAAAGAAATAGTACCCATTCTACATAAACTCCCAAAAAATAGAAAAATTTCCAATTCAGTTTATGAGGTCAGCATTACCCTGATTCCAAACCAGACAGAAATTACAAGAAAACTACTGACAAGTATCCTTTGTAAAAATTCTAGACAAAATTTTATCAAATTAAAGCCAATAATATATCAACAAAGGAACAAAGGATAATATATGACAACCATGTGGGGTTTATACCAGAAATGCAAAGTTGGTTTAACATTTGAACAATATCTATGAATTTAATTCACCATATTAACAAACTAAAAAAAAAAAAAAAAAAACCAAAAAACAAAACAATGTGATCATCTCAATAGAAACAGAAAAAGCATGACAAAAATCTAATATTCATTTCATGTTTTGATCTACATACAGTCATGAAAATGCATAATTTTTGGATGAATGATACCATGTTGTATATATCCTGTTGGACTTTTGCTTATTTCATTTGCTAAGTTTTGGAGATTTAGCCATAGGATCCTCCTAGAAATGACGATGATATCCCTTACTCAGTCAGAATTCCCTGTCATTATTCTTTGGTTTACATTAAAAATGCTGTAGAAACATATACCAAACCACTACAGCACTTACTATATGGATATTGTAGCTGAAATCACCTATTACACCATTCAGAGTCTTCTACATGAAGCTGTTTTAGATAAATTTTATAATGACGTGTCAAGAAAGGCTTTGTTGCCACTAAAGAAATGTTATGTGTTATTTTTCCCTCTCACAAATAGTGTGATTTTATAACTAATCTTGCTTTTTCATTTTGCTTTTACTATCAAATTTATACCTTATTTTATTAACTGTACAGGATTGTACAGTATATATCTTACTGTTTGTGTATCTGAATAAACCCTATTTTCTCATTCTTCTATTTTCCAAACCTAAAGATTTATTATTTTTCTATACTATTTTATTGTTCATATTCTTATGTAACCTTAATTTCTTTGTGAAAAGTTGTAAATTTGTAAATAACCGCCACACACTTGGGGCGTGTTCATGTGTGTACTTACCTGTGTAAACAAAGTGGTTTTCTGTCCAGAGATGACTTTCAGCGTCTGTTGCCCCTGTGCAGAAGCTGTGCTGACTCCCAGTGTTCCCTGGACCACCGACCCAGCAGTCAGCTGTTTTCCAGAAGTCTGGGGTGATGGCTGGCCAACTAAAAATGTGCCCTAAGTTAGAAAAAAATATGAAGAACTAACCGGTAATTTGCAAAATTTAAATGAATTGCTCTGAATCTGTAAAACACAAGGTCCCATGTTACAAGTCACAATGATCTCCTGTCAATTTTGCAACGTGGGTAAAATAATTGAAAGGAAAAGTTCTGCTCTAAGTGCCACTTCCAAGTTATTCCCGCTTCTCAAACTTTGCACCATAATTACAGAAAAGGCTATGGGAAACTGAAGTTTTGCAAACTAGTGCTCAAAGCTAGATTGAATCATTCATACTGCAACTACCCATCTTCCTCAAAAAGAACATCTGGAACCAAGATTCTATCACGCTTTTCTTAGAGGGGAGTCAAGCCTTCAGCGACAAGGGGAAAGATGGTGAAACCCTATCCTAATCCAATCTAATCTAACTCCAAATGCCACAACTTCACACTATCTCTTTGGTTACTCCTTTCTATGACAAATTTTCAACTGTACATAATACAGTGTATTATCTCATGGATTTGAGAGGCAATTAGCATAATGGAAATCTTTCTTTGAGGCAGAAAGATCTGGGTTTAAACCCAAACTCTACCATTAACTTAGCAGGCATATCTTGGATAAATTACTTAAGTCTTCCTGAATCTCTCTTTCCCCCTCAACACGAAGCAAGCACAAGATGATACAGATTTATAGCATGACTAAAATGTTAGTACTGACCCCTGATCCCAGAGCTGTAAAAGTTAATCAACTACAATTAAAGGCAGCTATCACACAGCTAATGGATTTAAAAAATCAGTCACAAGTAACCAGACCTGGGGAGTCTGCTTAAGGATGTAAGATGTGTAAGTCAGGTGCTGGGATAGCCCGGCCTGGCCGGTGGTATTTTGGCTTCCTCCTCCAGTTGTTCCTCCACCTCCTGGTGTTCCTCCTCCACCACCACTGCCACTGCCTCCAGTTCCCCCTCCTCCTGCACCGCTACTGCCGCCAGCAGCTGAGCCAGACTGGAGACCTAAAAATACACCAAAGGCAGCAACATCATAAAAAGTATCAAGCCAAGTTTTAACAGAAAACACAGATAAAGCAGAGGGACGTTCCCTCTTATAGTGCCCTTCCTTTTCCCTGCCTATTTTTCTCCTTCTTTTCTGTAATCTGTCTGTTCTGTGACGAAAGAAAAAAAGCGTATCTTAGAGTTAGAAAATCGAAGCCGGGCTCGGTGGCTCAGCCTGTAATCCTGCACTTTGGGAGGCTGAGGTGAGTGAATTGTCTGAGCCCGCGGGTTCGAGACCCGTCTGGGCAACTTGGTGAGACCTCATCTCTACAATAAATCAAAAAATTAGCCGGGCGTGGTAGCGCGCACCTGTAGTTCCAGCTACTTGGATGGCCGAGATGGGAGGATCACCTGAGCCCAGCAGGTCGAGGCTGCAGTGGCCGCTCCAGTCTGGGTGACAGAGTGAGACTCCAACTCAAAAAAAGGAAAATCTAAATCTATTTACTTGCAATTGAATGGTAGCCGACCATGTTTCAGCTTTGAGAACAATGAAGAACTTATCTTTGACAAGTGTCTTGACTTGGCTGGACAATCAAGAGAGCCTGCTACTGACATTTTCTAGCCAAGTGTTTTCATCAACACTTAAATTTGCTCAGATAGGTGCGGGAACGTTTGGGCATTTAATTCAATTTCAGTGTAATTGTTGAAATTTAGTGTAATTTTGCAGTGCTCTCTTTTGTTTTTGTTTTTTTTGAGTTGGATTCTCACTCTTGTTGCCCAGGCTGGAGTGCAGTGGCACATTCACAGCTACCACAGCCTCGACCTGCTGGGCTTAGGCGATCCTTCCGCCTCAGCCTTCAAAGTAGCTGGAAATACAGACACATACCACCATGCCTGGCTAGTTTTTTTCTGTGATTTACTGTAGAGACGAGGTCTCACCAAATTGCCCAGGCTGGTCTCAAACCCCTGGGTTCAGGCAATCCTCTCACCTCAGCCTCCCAAAATGCTGGGATTACAAGCTGAGGCACCACTCCTAGCCTATAGTGCTCTATTTTCTGTCTCTCTGGCTTTGGAAAAAATCAAGACTTCCCTTATATATATAAGGATTCCAGGGTCCCATTCTTTTTTGTTTTTATAATCCTACTTCAAAGACTTTTTAAACTTTCCATTTGGTAAGATAATGTATGTGAACTTCCTGGACCATAAATACTCCCAGAACAAATATTAGCATTCAACTCCTTAATTCCACCTTAATTCCAGTGATTATTACTAAAACAGATTCCTTCTCAATGGTTTATTTTGACCCTGAAGGTATCACAAGAATCTAAATAGTTCCCTGTTTAAAACTGTAAATACACTGTCTCTTTCTTACATACCTTTTTGACATACCACTGCTTAGGTATGAGGAAAAAATACCAGGGCAAAAGAGCATCATAGTCAATGAACACAATGGCAATTAGCTTACACGCTGCATTTAGGAAAAAGTGGCTGATTTCTAACGAACCTGACCACTGTACCATTTTACTTCTGATTCAGAGGGAAATAATTTCTTCTTACCCATTCCTTTTAAACACCGCCCAGACGGTTTTTCTCTCTACATCAGTGCAAAAGTTTATGTAACTCTAGAGAAACTGCCTAATTTCCTTGAGGCTTTAAGACACACACACACTGAGATAAAACCTGTATTTCTCTTTCCATCTCCAAACCTAGCACATGTAAGACGCACATCCAAACAATGGCACAGAGACACTTGATTTCAATCCTATTCCTACCCCCGTTTGAATGAAAATAGGTTTCCAGCTACAAGAAGTGAACAGATCTTCCCTAAGGTATCATTAGACAATTTTCAGATGCCACTGAAAGAACTCTTCACTGGCAGGTCATGCAGACAGCTTTCTCCCACCCAGCCTCAACTGTCTTCCCTCTCCAGTGTGGTTCATTCCTGAAACCAAATTCTGAATAGTAAACCCATTTCTAGTTCAATTATGTGCATGTTTTAAATCCATCCGGGCAAATGCTACCATTACACCACCAAAATGAGTTACAAAAATGCTTCCTGAAACAAGAACTACCCCTCAGGGGACAAGATGAACCTACTCAGAGACCCAAGAACCAAATGATGTAACTAACTAGCATTGTTGGTAGCTCGCAGGATGGCTCCTTGAGGGATGAGCAGCAGCTTTCCTTTTCCAGAAGGGTTCTTGCTGTTCGTGGTAAGGTAGAGTTTAGTACCAGGGGGCAAATTTGCTAAGTTGGCCAAGTTAGTGGCTGGCAGCTGCAAGGTTGCCATGACTAAAATGGAAAAAGGGAAAAAAAGGACAAAGTGTAAGATAAATTGGAACTAAGAGTAAGACTCTAAAATACAGGACAATACAATCTTATTTAAAAACAATAACAAACAGTATATTTACAGTTTGTTTCCTAGATGCACAATGCTTTAAAGGCTAGCATTTTAAAAACATCTTGTTAACAAAAAATAATGTACAGACTAAAAGAGCCTTCCATAAACTAATTTATATCTGTATATAAATAGGGAGATCATATGTCCTAGCTTTGCAGAGAACAGTTCTAGGTTACACCTATGCTTCATTGTAATTAATAGTGACTCCTTTTACTCTCAAAAGTACTGTAGTTTAGACAATTAATGAAACAATCACCCCATCTATGCATGAACACACATTTCCCCCTATTTGCTTAAAGTCAAGTTAGGGCAAGATTTGCTACTTTATTGGCAAGTATATCAGCCCTACGTAGCTGTGGGTTTCACATCCATGGATTTAGCCAACCACAGATAAAAAAAATTCAAGTATCTGACTAAAAAAAAAAAAAACAGTTGCATCAATATTGAACATGTACAGACATTTTTGTCATTATTCCCCAAACAATACAGTATAACAACTATTATACAGCACATACATGTACTAGGTATTATAAATAATCTAGAGATGATTTGAAGTATAAGGGAGAATGTATGTACGTTATATGCAAATACTATGTCATTATACACAAGGGACTTGAGCATCTGCAGATTTTTCTATCTGTAGTAGGGAGTTCCAGAACCAATCCCCCCACAGAGGGATGAGTGTGTGTGTGTGTGTATGTGAACTTAAAGCAAACTATTCACAGACTTCTGTGTAAAATGTTTCATGAAAATAAAAAAAAATTTTTATACACATTTTCTAGCATCAACCTAAACTACACTTTCCTAAACAGAGCCAAATACCAAATAAAATCACTAGCAAAGGAAATTTTGGACAGAGCTGCTGCTGAAAGGGCCCCCGATTATTATGTTACCTGAACCCTGGGATCCACTCTTCTGAGGACCAGCAGCGGTGACCTGGGCCTTCGTTAAGGCCTGCACTGGCTGAGCAACAATGGTTCCTCCACCTCCACTCACAATTGCTTTGGCAACTCCTTGAGTCACAACTTGTTTTGGACCAACTGCTTTCGTGACAGAGGAGCTGGCCTTGGCTACCAGGATCTGGCCACCGCTGATTGCCACAGCCTGCTTCACTGCTGAAGGTAGTGCAGATCCAACGGGCACCCCGACAACCTGTCCAAAACAGAGGAGAGTCCAACAGTGCTTCTCATTGCCCCTTTAAGAGCTCTTAGAGCAGTAGTCACTCTGCTCTGGCAAGGAACAAAGCAAAGGTCTAGACAGAAGGCACGAGTCAAACCCAGTCATTTAGGAATACTACCTAGACAGATGGGAAACAACAACTGTATTTCTTATATTTGGGATATTATAAGGAAAAAAGTTAAAGTCTATTGTATTACCTTAGCTATTTTTTATGACTTACTTTGATTATAAAAATTTTTTAATAGAAAATCTGGGAAATTCTGAGCTATAAAGAAAAAGGTTCTATGCATCCAGAAATAATCTCTTAACATTTTAATGTACTTACTTCCAATTCTTTCTAATGTACGTTAAATCAGCATTGGGATCACACTGTAGATATAGTTTTATAGCTTTTAAATTACATACCACAAGCATTTTCTAACATTATTTTTCAAAAAATTTTAAATGACCAAATAATAATATATTTGAATAGGTTTACCAAAACCCATATAAACATTTTACTATTGTTGGTTAAGTAATTTTAAACTTCACATTATGAAAAACTGCAATAAACAATCTCATAAAGAACTCTCAATGCCACTAGACACTTTAAAATATCACCTCTTACATATTATCTCCACCTGAAGTAGTTATTTCTTTTTTCATCTCTATAACTCCTAACAGCTCCTATCATTTATTATGCAGTATACCATGTGATGTTTCTTCCAATTGATTTTTTTTTTTTTTTTTTAGTTAGAGTCTCACTCTGTCGCCCAGGCTGGAGTACAGTGGCACACTCACAGCTACCGCAGCCTCAACCTGCTAGACTCAGGAGATCCTTCCACCTCAGTCTTCCAAGTAGTTGGAACTACAGGCACGCACAACCACGCCTGGCATGGTTATAGGCGTGAGCCACAGCTCCCTGCCACCTCTCAACTGATTTTTAAGAAAAGTTATCTTTCTCTGTATCTCTTCCTCAACTTTTCTCTTCTTGAAGGTAGACATCTGGTTAAAAAGGAAAAAGTTTAAACAAGGGTACTATTTAATTAGATTTAAAAATCAAATACCTCAGTGTCCAAATAATAAAAGTCAGAAATACTTGGTTCTGGAAGTAAAGTGATCTCTTTCAAGTAAAGTAATATTCTGGAACTGTTGTTATAACAAAAAGTAAACAGTAGGATATTAAATTAAAAGAAACATTTAATTAATGGCAAATTAGGGCAATGTCTCCCACTTCCTAGCTCTTTATTTCATAAAAAGAACTTCTCACCAGAAAAGACTTTCATAAGGTTATGAGAAATACAAATAACCTGTCTTCCTAAGACAAAAAAGAGAAAATAGGAAGTGCTTTTCACCCATCAGATTGGCCAAAAAAAACAAGAAAAGAAAAAGTTTAAAGTCTGATAACACCAAGAACTGGCTACAGGCTATGAGGAAACAGAAACTTTTGTTCACAGCTGGTAGAAAGGTAAATTTGTACAGTCATTCCAGAGGGGCAATGACATTTCTGCTAAAATTGAAAATTCACATACCTCATACAGAAGGAATTCTACTTTTAGAAATATATCCTAGAAAAATTTTAGAAGTGTGCTCAAGGAAACATACACAAAAATATCCAATGTAGCATTATTTGTAATGCTGTTACATTTCACAAAAAACTGTTAGCAACTTAATGTCTATAGCATGTAGCAACATTTTCCATGTCTGCAGAAAGAGGAATAGATAAAATGTAGTACAGATAAAATGTGTAAGACACACAATGAAATACCACAGATTAATAAAAATGAACTAGAACTATGCATTAGCATAAAGACTGAAAGAATGCATATTGAGTAAAAAGGGAGTTGCAGAAAAATGTAAACAGAAAGATCTTTTATGCATATCTTCAAAACACAAACAATCCTACATGTTTTCTATAGTTAAGTATTTGTGTAATAAAAGTACAGACTGGTGGGCCACACATCAAAGTCAGAAGAATGTTACTTTTGGGAAGAACAAAGTGGACATCTACTTTATAAGTCATGTTTTATTTGGAGGAAAAAAAGATCTGAAGTAAATAGGAATGTACTAATTTGGGATGGAGAATATGTAGACATTGATTATATTATTCTGTATTTTATTGAAATTTTAGAACACTTCTAAACTTAGAACAGGATTACTCAGGAGATGAAATGATAAACCATAGGCAACTGATGAATGGGATGTTTTAAATAAATATTAAATCATACATGGTTTCTGTTTAAAGACTGAGTAAAACACATTTGCCATGTGCTTGGATGGTAAGACTGATATGAAGAAATAGGCTCCTAATCAACTACTATAAAGCACCATGTAACAAAGAAGAAAGAGTGCATGTTTTTTGTCAGCAGGTGGACCTGGTTTCCCAGGTCAGCTGCAGTTAGTTACCCTCGATTAATTAATTAACCTTCCTGAGTTTTAGCACTAGCGTCCTCATCTATTACATACAGATAATACCTCAGAAAACCATGAAGCAAAATGAAGATGAGTTCATGAAATGCCTAGCTAACATGACAATGGTTGCTGCTAACCAGGACATTTGCTGTGAGCTGAATAATGGCACCCGTGAGGCTGAAAGCAGACTAGGAAAGAAAGGCCACAGGACAGACACCTGCTGTCTTCAGCAGTTAGACATGGCAGAAACCTTCATCGTAAACCCCAGATTCAGTTAGTCAAACAGAAATTAATCTTGAGTGAAATTATATAGCATCTGGGGTCTGCTTAAAATATTCCAGAATGAGGAATCAAATTAGCAAGGTGCTGATGACTGTTGAAACTGGGCAATGGGCACTTGGCTTTCATTATACTATTCTTTCTACTTTAATGAATGTTTAAGGAAGGAGGGAAGGAAAGAAGAAACAAAAGAATAGAAGAACCAATGAAAACAAATAAGTTCACCTAGAATGGAGATGAGCACCCCCCCACCCCAGCTCTCTTGGCTTGGTTGAAACACATTACCTATACCTACATCTTTATTCTAACTCTAAGAGCTTCAGTCTGTACAAGACCTGGAGAGTTTCTGTGGCCACAGTGCCAGGCAAGGTCATCCCCCCACAGATGTGGAGATACGGAAACCTTTTGTACTAATCAAGAACTTTTCTGTACATTTATGAAAACAAAATTTTTTCTTTTCTTTTCTTTTTTGAGTTGGAGTCTCACTCTGTTATCCAGGCTGGGGTGCAGTGGCAAGCTCACAGTCACCCCAGCGTTGACCTGCTGGCCTTCAGCGATCCTTCTGCCTCAGCCTTCCAAGTAGCCGAAACTACAGGTGCATGCTACCACGCCCAGCTATTTCTGTTTTTTTTAAACTGTAGAAACGAGGTCTCGCCCAGTTGCTGGGCTGATCTTGAATCTGCAGGCTCAGGTAATCCACTCACCTTGGCCTCCCAAAGTAGTGGGATTACAGGCTGAGCCACCGAGTCTGGTCGCCTTTTTTTAATTTTTAGAGAAAGGGTCTTGTTCTGCTGCCCATGATGGAATGTAGTCGTGTGGTCACAGCTCACTGCAGTTTAAAATTCCTAGGCTCAAGCCCAGCTCAGCTTTCTGAATAGTTGGGACTATAGGTGCATACCACCATGCCTGGTTTTCTTTTTTAAGAGACAGGGTCTCACTATGTTACCAGGTAGCTTTGAACTCCTGGTCTCAATCAGTCCTCTTGCCTTCAGCCTCCCAAAGTGCTGAAAATATGGACATGAGCCACTATGCCCAACCCCTTCACCCTCCCAAAAATTCTTAACGTAGAAAAACATTGTTAAAGTATGGCAGAAACTGCTACTGTAACCCCAATATCCATGCCTTCTTTCTTCTTTTGTAATCTCCCCCCACCCAGCCTTCAGCTAGGGCATGGCCACCACAGAATCATGACTGTGTTTCCCAGCCTCCCTGAACCTAGGTGTGGCTGTCTGATTTCTGACTAAAGGGATGTGAGCAAAAGTGACGAGTGCAACTTCTGGGCTGTGCCCGGCCTCAGCCTTCCCCTTGTTCCCTCCCCACTGGTGACAAGTGTGAACATGGAGGCATGAGATGAAGCATGTATCTTAGCCCACAAGTTGAAAAACACATTTTGAGAACACTTTTGCAGAGCAAAAAGGCAGGAGTCTAGATTCTTGATGACTGTGGAAACACAAAGCGAAATGCCTACTGGTCTTCTAGGAGGGAGACAAATAAACTTATTTAAGCCTCTGGTGTTTGGATTTATCTGATGTAGTACTTGAACTTTCTTCCTAATATAGGAATCTTCATATCTACACATATCAAACATAAAAGTCTATCCCATAAGTTAAATTACAATCTATTTTCATGTTCCTAAACTAACAAAGAATGCAAAGATTTAAAATAAAACAATACTCACTTATTAAACCTATTTAAATTTCTTTCCCCAAATTCCATGCCTCTGACTTGCTTTTTCCTTCTTGTACCAACTGCTTCAAGGTTTCCAAGACATGAACATTTCTCCAAAAGCCTGATAAAACATGGTGTTTCTAGTCGGCCACTGGAGGGCAGTCTTTCTCAGCAGAGTTGATCCTCTATGTGCAAACTCATGGAAAGAATCTCCCCTCTGGCGGCCCCCTCAAATTTTGTGTGTGTGTGGGGGGGAGAGAGAATAGCCAACAATGAACAGGACCACAGGAGAATGAGGAAGTCTGCATTCTACTAGGAAAAGCTCTGTGCAGCTGATTATGGAAACCACAATGGATATGAGCTCTTAAATAGGACGTCAACATCCCAAGTTAGTTTTTAACAGCACAACATTTTTGCCTAGAACTTGAACTCCACTACTCTTATCCTCTTCCCATTCTACAACATTTCCCTCTCTGCTGCTAATTTCCTTCTAGCTTGACAAAGCAGACACCCTTTGTTCTATATTTGTTATAAATACTTCACTTTGACTCATTGTTTCTATTTCTGCCCTCTCTATGCCCTGTGCATACACCTTTGGCAAGTCAGAATTTACTTCAGCAACCTGCAGATTCTATACATGTGATTTTCCCTCCAGATACTCCAAAAAACAGCCATTTGCAAGTGCTCAATGATAACTACTACCATGGTAATTGGGCATGTGTACACTTGATATTCACATTTGCTGAGCACCTGCTCTGGGCCAGGTTCTTTACATACAATGATCTCGAATTCTCCTACAACCCTGAAAGACAGAAGGCATTACTTCCTTTTTGCTAGATGATAAAACCAGGACTCAGAGAGATGAAGTAACCTGCCCAGGTCACAGAATAATGAGTGGCTGAGACCTGAGATTTACAACAAGCTCGAATTGTAAAGCCTGGGCTCCTTTTACAGTAACACACAGCTGCCTTCCCATATGTGCCCACTGATTCCTCAGCTGCTCTTTTTCATATCAAGGGCAGCACCTCTCCCCAGTTTCAAGAAACAGATAAGCTGTGTTTCTATTGTGCCAATGCTGTATGAACAGTAAAACACAACCACTTTTTCGATCCGTCTGTTTTCTGGCATAGTTTCTAAGAATGTACCTATGCGATAACCTGACAGTCTGTACTTGCAGACACACCGCCTTCTCTGGAGTGCTAAGCCTGCACTGAAGTCCCAGGATGAACAGCAATGTCTTTTCTCATGCTCTGCTGCTTCTGTGCAATTCTTTGCAGGTCTTCACACTCTGCTGTGGTTCTTTTTCAGGTGTTCTTAAACCATATTCAGGGCATTCTAGAATGCACAAACTCGCCTACTTTCTCTTAGTCCTATATTACCATTAAGTAGGTGGTGATGTGCCAAGACAGCACAGTTGTTCAGCAGCACTTGAGGAGTGGGCGGCCAAGAAGAAAAGTGGCAAAAAGTGGAAATTTATCCCAAAGCATAAATAGCAATGCTAAATTGATTCACAACCTAAATCAGTAAATCCATATATCTCAATGTAAAGCGGAACAGATTTTGAGGAACATATAAGGCTGAATAAAAATTTCAAATGATGGTAACAGACTCACTGAAGGATTTTGACAGAACGCTTATACCCAAAGCCAAAACAACAGAGGGGTCTGAGGCAGCAGTGGGGATGCCTGTCTTAGTGATTCTGGCATGGAAGCCTCGATGTCTAATTTGATGCTGTAGCTCTATAGTTCATAAATCTGCCAAAGCAAATGAAACACCAGGGAAGCTTATTAAAAATCCAGGTTCCCAGGGCTCCCAAGGCAACTCTGACTCAGTAAGTTTGAGACAGGGCCTAGGTATCTGTATTTTTTTAATCAGAGGATGATTTTTATAACTATGTTAAGTTTGGGAAAGTAGATAAATTGCTACAGATTTCAGAACAACCTAAAACTATTAATTTTTATCTTGATTCTCATCTAGCAAAGATCTATATCTTTTTCCTTCATTTTACAGAATTTCTATCAAAACAATTCAATCCTCGTGAATAGGCTAGCTTTCAAGTTGAAAAACAAACACCTACATAATATTCTTAATTGTTTTAAAGTACAACTGCCAATAAATGAAGATAATTTAACTCTGGGTGTTCTAAAAGCAAGCTTAGGTTAAAGACAACGGCTCATGAATTTTCATTAGTTCTGGAATGAGGAGTTTCGAATTACCAGGCCTGGGCTCCAACCCTCAGTCACTTACTGGCTCTTGAGGAAGCTGCTTTCAGGGCCACAGTTTTCTCATTTGTAAGATGAAGGTTAAAATATTCACCTTGCAGGGTTGTAAGAGTATTGTAATAACGAATAAATATGAGCAAAGCACACAAAAGTACTCAAGAGACACTACAGCCACATACCATATAACAATAGGCTACATACACGAAAGTGGTCCTATGGGATTTTTATGTCATATTTTGCAGTACCTTTTCTATGATTAGATGTTTAGATCCACAAACATTTACCACTGTGTTACAACTGCCTACAGTATTCAGTACAGTAGTAACATGCTGTACAGGTCTACAGCATAGGAGCAAGAGGCTGTGCCATATAGTCTAGGTGTGTAGTAGGCTACACCATTTAGGTTTGTGTAAGTGTACTTATGATGTCTGCACAACAATGAAATCGCCTAATGATACATTTCTCAGAACATACCCATTATTAAGTGATACACGACCAGCTTTCTAATTGATTCAGAAAAACATGGATCTATGAGATATCTTACAGTTCTCCTAATACATTAATTCCCCCACACCTCAAAACTGTAAGGAAAATAATCTCTACAGAGAGCCAAGAATCAGTGGTGTAAACAAACTAACAAGTATCACAGCAGGCTCATTTTAGATTTGAGGCAAGTGGAAAGCTGTGTCCATGAAGTCAGTAGCCTTCACTGCCAGAGACAACACAAGGTTCCTTTGCTTCTTGGACCATTCCTGGACTCTCTATAATACATACTCCTGTTCTTATCAATGATTACCATAGGAGCAGAAGGGTTTAATACAAACCAAGGCGCTTTTCCAACTGGGCTTTCATGTACAGTTTTTTATGGGATCAACAACCTTGACATCCTAAATCTTTTCAGCATTTGTCAATTACTTAAGCAAACAACATTCATTTACATGCCACCCTTTCCATCCCTATTCAACACTAACCTTGGAAGGCTGAATCTTTGGTGACTGGGTAGTCCCTTCTCCAGCAGTTATGACCTGTTTTTGAGGGGACACGGCTATCATGTGACCCCCTTTCACAGTCAAGTACTGTGGGAGTGGTGACTGGCTGGCAGTTCCTGTTGTGGGCACATGAGGGGCTTCACCAGGCTCCTGTTTGATGATCACCTTGCAACAAATACGACAATGAAAAATATCCACAAACATCTCATTAAAAGGAGCTACTAACTTATGAATCTATTCTGTTTTCAGGGATGAGTAAGTTAATAACACTTGATCTGTTAAAAAAAAAAACAACAACTCCATCAGAAGGGCAATCAACATGCCACAAAAAGGATGAGCAAACCAGACAAACAAGACCACCTTGACTTGTGGGAGCATGCCCTAATCAATACTCACTTTTGTGAAAGCTCCAAGTCCTCCAGTTATAGGTTTGGGGCTTTGAACTTTAGGGTGACTCCCAATTGGGCAAAGAGGTGGCATAGATGCAAACAAAGAATCCTCCTGCTGTGTGTGTGCAAAAACATATATTTTACAATCAGGATAAATGAGTGATTTCAGATATTCTAGTCACTTATGTTTAATACAAACCTGTCAGATTCTCTAGCAACATAACCACCAAAAGATAAAACAAATCAAAAAGCCCAAAACTCTTTGAGGTCTTCCAAGCCTCTACACCTGCATTTTAATATTGTTTTAGAAACCAAATGCAAAGAAAATATGCAATTTAGCAAGAACCTATTCATCTGTGTCCTGCTGTATACTGTAAAAACAACTTCTTCTTTTTTTTTTTTTAGTCAGTCTCACTCTGTCACCCAGGCTGCAGTGCAGTGGCACGCTCATGGTCACCATAGCCTCGACCTGCTGGGTCAGGTGATCTTCCCATCTCAGCCTTCCAAGAAACTGGAACCACAGGTGTGCGCCACCACACCCGGCCAATTTTATGATATTTTATAGAGATAAGGTCTCTCCATGTTGCTCAGGCTGGTCTCAAACCCCTGAGCTCAGACAATCCTTTTGCCTCCGCCTCCCAAAGTATTGGGATTACAGGCGTGAGCCACTGCACCTGGCTTGTAAAGACTTCTATCTTAGTACCTTTGATATTTGGTTGCTTTCTTGGTTTGACCCTGCCACATGATAAACCATTAAAGGACAGGGACTGTATTTTGTTTCTTTTCTATCCCTAGAGTCTAGGCACTAAATAAATAAATACAGTAAGTCCCCTACATACAAACCTTCAAGTTGTGAACTTTCAAAGATGTAAATGTGTGTTTGCATGTCTAATCATGTAAGTTAGTTAATGTATCTGGCATACATTGTCACATGTGTGCATCCTCTACAAGTGGTTGTGCTTTTGTGCTTTACTGAACAGTACTGTGTAGAGTACAGTAGTATAGTATCTTTATTTTAAGCCCAGGATATCTGGAAGCAAGCATAAAAGCAGCGGCAATATAGCTGATACCATATAACCGACTGAATTAGTTGGGTACTTAGGCTAACTCTGTTGGATTTATGAACAAATTAGATTTAAAAATGCACTCTCAGAACAGAACTCATTCATATATACAGGACTTATTCAAAAAAACAGGCAGTTGCAATATTTCAATATATATTCTCTTTTAATAGTACTCAACTTGATTTGTAAAATTTACTCAATAAATACCCAAAATGCAAGGGAAAACTTTTCAATAATAATTAAGAACCTGAATAAAAATCAGCATATGCAAAGACAACAAAGGACAACACTAAAAACAATTGCCAATTCTCAAACATGAAAGGCAAATCTCAGAGGCAATTTGTCATAATTACCTAATAGGGGCAAGAAACAAAATTAAGAATACTTCTTGACTGTGTAATGAAAGATCATCAACACAGGTCGAGGCTGCGGTGGCCAGGAGCGGCCACTGCACTCCAGTCTAGGCGACAGAGTGAGACTCCAATTCAAAACAAAACAAAACAAAACGAAACAAAACCAAAAAAAATAAATAAACTAGCAGAGTTAAGACCTTCTAAGTAACTACTACAGTTCAGACATTCATATAACACAGTGCTCACAGACTATACAGAATTTAGAAAAAAATCTTGCTTTGGACCAGGAAACCATTCAATATTGTCTAAATATAAGAAATCTGTGTCAGACACTTGTCATGAAAGAGATAATCTTTGCAGTCTCGGGGGCTCTCAGATAAGAGTTCATACCTCAAAGGCTTTACACTTAGGCAGCCATGACAAGTAAGTTGAATAATTAACCAAACAGTGAGCAGGTATTTAGCACTTTGATCTGAATAAGTTAGATCATATTTGGAGTTCCAAATTCCAAAGGACCGAGTACCCTAAAGAAGGGGGGGAGACTTTGTGAAGATAAGTTATTTTTAAATAACTGAAAGGCTTATTACACATGGAAAAGGAAATACAAATGCTTCTCTACTGAGGGTATGTCCAGGTAAGCCCATCCATAACTCCATCATAAGTTGGGAAGTACACTGACTGTCTATTGCTCTTGTACCAGGGTAAAGCTGAAAAACTAAGTTGGGAACTGGTTGTGTTATTTACTTCTTGGTGGTTCCAATACAGAAAATGTACAAAATATAGAAAAATGTGCTGTCAAATGAGTATTTTTATAAAGAAATATTTTTAACAAAGCTGTCCAAGTAAATAAGGCCAACTCCTCATCACAGTGTGTTTTCAAATAGTATTGAGTGATCATTTGATAGAAGTGCTGAGAAGTATGTTCTATGCTAGGAAAAGATCCAAGGTAGATAGAGTCTAGAGCAGATGATCTTCAAGATACTTATCAACTTCAAGAGTCTACTTGGTGAAATTTACATCATCAACTGAAACATTCCTGCTGAGGCAGAACATATTATCTTCAGAAACCACAGCAAAGTACAATAATGAAATAAGAGTGTTACCTTGACAGTAGATGTTACAAAACTACTTCCATGAATTTTAGGAATGGGGGAACCTGTTCCTTGAGAGACCTGAGAAGCCGTAGAGATCTTGTTTGTAGGACTTCCTGATAAGCAAGGCACATTTAAATATAAAATATAAACAAAGAAAAGCTTGCAAAATGTAATTTTAAAGCATTTTCTACCACCCTCCCCTCTTTCCCACTATTTCTTTTCCATTTTTAAGGTTTGAAAACTCACAACCCTGAAACTCTCCTGGAAAAAAACACTTAAGGACTCATTCCTAACAAGCTGCTCACATGCTCAATCTCAAGAGGAATCAAAGGCTAGTAAGGATGTGTAGAAGTAAGTGAGTACACATTATATATTCTACTCTTATATAACAAGGGATATAACATGATTACATTTGTTGCTTATCAGATATGCCAGAATGTATGCATTCACATGAGTGTCAGTTCCTTCAATGTAGTTTCACTAGAACGTTTCTACCCATTCCAAAACAGTGCCAACATTAAACATCTTAAAGGCCCTCTGTACAACTGCTTTTTAGGGTCTGAAAAAAATAAGTCACAATAAGTCAACAATATCTATAGTCAACAATAAGTGAAGACGCAAAATAGTATTTAATCACCTACTCCACTTACCAAACTTATAAAGACTTTTAACTGATTGCTAAAACTGAACATCCTCAAAGGACACTTACTTGACATCCCTAAGTATGTCCAAAAGGAGGTTAGGTAAGCCCTGAACCCTGTATTTTTTTGCTTGTTTGCTTTTTGGAGTCAAAGTCTTAGTCCGTCGCTCAGACTGGAGTGCAGTGACACATTCACGGCCACCCCAGCGTTGACCTGTAGGGCTCCAATGATCCTTGTACCTCAGCCTTCCGTGTAGCTCAAACTACAGACATGTGCTACTGTGCCCAGCTAATTTTTGATTTCATCGTTGAGATGAGGTCTCGCCAAATTGCCCAGGCTGGTTTCGAACCCACAGGCTCAGGCAATCCAATTGCCTCGGCCTCCCAAAGTGCTGGGATTATAGGCTGAGCCACCACGCCCAGCCAACACTGTATTTTTTTAAAGGAGCTCCACAATTACATTCACTGTTAAAATGCTCAGCTTTTCCGGACAAAAAAAAAAAGAAAAAGAAAAAACTACTCAGAAAAGCCCAACATACATTCATGGCTGTTAAATAATCCAATATTTCAAAAAAATCAATCCATCAACCTCATTACCTTACAGTCATCCCTTTTATTTCATTTTTCTTCTGTTTCCCTTAATTAGAAGTGAAAGCAGGAAGTTTATACTTAGGAGTATGTATTTAAATACAGGTTAAATGAAGGGAATAATCATGTTAGTGAAAGCACTTCAAAAAACCCTAAAAAGCACAATGTAGGGTATTATGAAGACAAACACAGTGAATCTAATAACTTCTTCTTCCTATTAGAGCTCTATTTGTAACTGCTGGTTCCAATTTCCCTCCCAAAAGCAAAATGTATCTTGTCAAAAAGTAAATATTACTTTTGTATGTGACTGGAGAGAAATGCCTATGACCCATGAAGCTGCTTGGAAAAGCAGGCTTGCAGGCCCCAAAAGAGTAAGTCTTCCAAATGAAAATAAAGCCAACTGTTATTTTTTAGAAAATGAAGGTCCACCTTTAATTTTTAAAAATTAAAAAAAAAAAAAAACCTAACTAAATTCCTAAAAATGCAACTTTTACCAAGAATGAATCTTCCCTCAGAGAAATAGTATTGGGGTTACTTTTACATTAATTTCCTCTTCTTGGTTATGGATAGAGATGTCATTCTCCCAAACATAACCACTAAATCATACCAGGATTATGTTGGAATAAAGACTCAATCTTTCGAACTGTGTACCAATACTGATCAATGACACACCTGTACTGGGAGTGGTGGCTCCAATAACCTGCCCAGGCTTGTCCATGATAACATAAGGATTATTAATAACGGCGCTGGCAGTGCCTTGCTTCACATGGACTGGAGTGGAAGTTGGGGTTCGAGGCAATGGTGATGGGCTTGGAGTTGATATTGGGGAACCTTATTAATTAAAAGAGAGAAGGGAAACAAATCACATATATTCAACTCATCTAAGATGTCAAGGACCAAGATGGAGAACAGCGCCACCAAGACAAAGGTGACAGATTGGGAAAAGAGAACAGGACAGTATGCTGTAGGTACCCAGCAGCAGCAGAGTCCAGAGGGTAATACATTTCACTCTCTGCATCCTTATATCCTGTATCGACTTCACTGAGGAAACTTGTCAGAAACTCATTTTAAGGTCCCACCCCAGACCTACTGAATATAAATCTACATTTTAATGAGATTCTCTGGTATGCACATCAAAGTTCAAAAAGCAGTATAAGGGTGGAACTGCTGAATCTTGACATGATAAATCCCTTAACATCATGGACAGGGAGATTATTAGGAAGAAAATTAGTAAGTGAACAATTAGATTTAGGAACCTCGTGTATTGAGACCTGCAATTAATTTTGAGCAGGAAAATGTAATAGTCACCTACTCAAGACAAAAGTCTCTGTCAATACCATGTCACGTCACAATCTAGAAAGATCTGTGTTACCATAAAATACTCTCCAAGGTTTCCAGTGGACAGGTTAACATTCTCAACTGTCTTTACTGATCAAATCACTCATCTATTAATTTCTCTAAATCTCAAACCTATTTATACGTTCAACCTATTCCACCTCTGAAGCAGCAAGCTTCAAAATGTTTCTGATAGTGAAATTATACATTCTTTACCTCTTATCAATTTCAAAAATTTGGATTCTATTTCAGCTTTGCTGTCTACTTTTAGCACCCAGCATTCCTTTCCCTCTCTTCTTCTAAGTATATAGAGAAGCCCTCCGGATGCCGACTGGATATTTTCAGTTGCCCTCTTCCATGTCTTTTCTGAGGTGGTAAAGCCAAAACCATAAAGTATATTCTTACTAAAAGTTTACTTAACATAAATGTCAAACTGTCACAAGGCAAAGGACAATCCAATCTCAGCGGAAAAAGTCTCAGAATTACCTAATTTTCTACTGTGATTAGAGAGAGAATAAAAGATATTTCAATTCCAAACCAATTCCAGCCCTTAAGGCTTAACTCCAAGTCAGAAGGCCTCTAAATTTTTTTCTACTACTAGTTCCATATATAATCCTAACCACAACTCCTACCTTAGTTTCTGCCATATATTCTAGCAAACTTTAACTGTGACTAGGAGAAAAAATTTGACCATTTTGAGTTTCATTTCTTTCCTCATTCAAAAACTAGTTCCATATGAATGTGTTTTGATTTTGCTTTGTGACTTTTCCCATCAGCAGTGATTAACTCTTTTGTTAAACAAATACTACTTAGAAGAATTTAAGGGGGGAAGAGCCATAGTTTTGTAATTCCAACAATTTTGACATCCAATCAACTCCATGCCCATCATCTTCCTTCAACGCATCTTCTGCATACCTGACACAATCTTGCAACTCATTGTGATGGGCTGGAAGGATTTTCCAGGTGACTCAGGATTGGGAATCTGACTTTGTGGCACAATTTTGCAGCTTGATGCTATTGGCTGGAAAGCTGAATTGCCATGAGAACAAAAGGTAACCTTCTGGGATGTTGTCATTTTGGTGGGTGTTCTTTCCAATGAAGATGGCAAAGAATAAAATGTGGTGTGTCTCTCAGCTTCAGTGTTAGCTGGAAATCCTGCTTGAATGAAAGAGGCAAATGGTAAGTCATCCATCACTTTGAAATAATAAAACCTTACCATATTGTAGGAAAAGAACAAAATGACTTATTATTTCAATACCCACTTAAACTATTTCCTGGTAGTAAAATAAATATAATTGACTATCCTTTTATACTTTTTTTGGTGAGAAGTAAATATGCAAAAAGTCATATTTAGTTAAAATGCTTCTTTCAATAAAGCAGGAAACATTAACTATAAACCAAATATAACGTAAAAAGAATACATCCATTATGTTCCTCCATTTTAAAATATATAAATTAAAAAACTGTTTTAAAGAACAGGAAAAGCTCAAAAAGAAAGCATTCACTTAATCAAATGATGTCCTATCTTATTAAATGTCCATAAAGATGCAACTGAAATATAAAGGGGGCTGGGCTCGGTGGCTCAGTCTGTGATCCCACCACTTTGGGAAGCCAAGGTGAGTGAATTGCCTGAGCCTGCAGGTTTGAGACCAGTCTGGGCAACTTGGCAAGACCTTGTCTCTACAATAAATCAAAAAATTAGCCGGGCATGGTAGCATGCGCCTGTAGTTCTGGCTACTTGGAGAGCTGAGGCAGAAGGATCGCTGGAGCCCAGGAGGTTGACACTGGGGTGGGCATGAGTGTGTCACTGCACTCCAGCCTGGGCAACGAAGTGAGACTCCAACTCAAAAAAAAAAAAGAAAAAAAAAAGGAAATATAAAGGGGAATAAAGTTCAGATTTCATAAGATGACAAAAATATTAATATCCAAAACACTAAAATATAGGCCTGGTGGTAAAACACTATTTAAAATCAATTTTAGGCTGGGCTCGGTGGCTCAGCCTATAATCCCACGCCTTTGGGAGGCTGAGGTGAGTGGATTGCCTGAGCCCGCGGGTCGAGGCTGCGGTGGCAGGGAGCGGCCACTGCACTCCAGTCTGGGCAACAGTGAGACTCCAACTCAAAAAAATAAAGAAATAAAATAAAATAAAATAAATTTTAGGCCGGGTTTAGTGGCTCAACCTGTAATTGCAGCACTTTGGGAGGTTGAGGCTAGGGGACTGCCTGAGCCTGCGGGTTCAAGACCAGCCCAGGCAACTTGATGAGACCTCATCTCTACAATAAAATACAAAAATAGCCGGGCGTGGTAGTGCGCATCTGTAGTTCCGGTTACTCAGAAGGCTGAGGCAGAAGGATTGCTGGAATCCAGAAGATTGATACTGGGGTGGCCATGAGGACATGTGTCCCTGCACCCCAGCCTGGGTGAAGGAGTGAGACACCAACTCAAAAACAAACAAAACAAAACAAAAAAAACACCAAAAAATGAAAAAAAAAAACAAAAAACAAAATCGATTTTATATCTATATATGTGAACACTTAAATATTTTTATGCTGACTTATAAATACTTAAGTATGTATTTATATACTTATTTGTAAATACTTAAACATGTATTTATATATTTACTGAATGAAAAAATGCCATGGTCAGTATATATTTGTTAATGAATCTTATTTTATTTTAAATAAGATTGGATATTTAATATTCAAGTTTCTTGTTCACATAATCAGAGGCTGAACCAGAAAGTCTTTTTGTAATACATTAGAGTGAACCATTACAATAATCAAATAAAAATCTAATGCTTTTTAGTTACTTTTGCTTTTTATAAAATGTCAGCAAATAACTTTTTCTTTTTTTTTTTGAGTCAGAGTCTCACTCTGTCGCCGAGGCTGAAGTGCAGGGGCATGATCATGGCTACAATAGCTTCAGCCTGCTGGGCTCAGGTGATCCCCTTCTGCCTTAGCCTTTCAAGCAGCTGGGACTATAGACACATACCACAACATCAGACTAGTTTTTTAAATTTTATTGTAGAAACGAGGTCTCACCATGTTGCCCAGGCTGGTCTCTAATTCCTGGGCTCAGGCAATCTTCTTGCCTTGGCCTCCCAAAGTGCTGGGATTACAGGCATGAGCCACCAAACCTGGCCATTAGAACTTTTTTTTTTTTTTTTTTTGAGTCGGAGTCTCACTCAGTCGCCCAGACTGGAGTG